>NW_006409008.1:355174-375213 GCF_000296735.1 Chrysochloris asiatica | reverse complement strand
AAAAAGTCCAGGTTTACTGGTAGGATAGAGACTGATAGAACCCTGAGACTATGTTCCTTTGTCATACTCCAGGTCTGGACTCACCCACATGACTTAATTTTTAGACAAGCAAAAGATAAGTATACAGGGCGAACAACAAAACTAGTATAGTATGCACACCATAGAATTGTCAACTACTTGATATCAAAAGTGCAGTATTTATTCAAAGATAAAGTTTAGAAGGGTTGGAAAAGAAGGAGAAATGGAAATAATAGACACAGGCAGGGAGTGGGATAGGTGATATTACATTGAGGGGTTTGCAATCATTGAGAACAAACAACGTGTTTGTTATGTGCAAAATTGATAGCCTGCTCTGCAACCATCACTCAATTCACAATATAATTTAGAAAAATCCTGGAAAATGGGAAAACCATTTGCTGAAGTATGAAATAAGACCCACGACTCATACCCCATAAAAAAGTTAACAGTGTGGATTACAGAGCTACATGTAAAGCCTAGAACTATAAAGAACATCAATGAAAAATAGGGACAGACTTAGAGGTTCTGACACAAGTCATAAATATGCTATGACACATAACTAAAAGCACAGAAACAGCAGAAGACAAAACAGATGACTAGGACTTCCTAAAAATTAGACACTTTCGTGCATCAAAAGATTTCAGAAAAAGAATAAAAAGATAACCCAAAGCTGGGAAATTTTTTTGGCAATGATCTATCAGAGAAGGGATTAATCTAATAGAATACTTCAACACCTCAACAAGAAAAAGATAAATAATCCAGTCAAAAATGGGCAGAGGACATGAACAGACAAGACATTTAGTTGGTCAAGAAACATATTAAGAAATGCTCATAATAAGTAGTCATTAGAGAGATGTGAGTCCAAACAGCAATGAGATATATCACTCCAGCATGAGTCAGTTCTGATGCATAGTGACCCTGTATAAGCTTTCCAAGGAGCAACTGGTGAGCTTGAACCACTGACCTTGTGGTTCAAACCAACTTGCAGTCCAGAGCATTAACCCACAGTGCCACAGTAGGACTCCACCATGGAGGCAACCTAAATGCCCAAAATGCACAAATGGATGAACAAAATTTGGTACATACATCCAATGGAATAGTACCAAACTCTTCATAATGTGATGAACCTGGAGAACATTATGCTGAGTGAAATTGGTCGATCACAAAAGGATAAATATTGTATGACACCATTATTGTTAAAAATTAAGAAAATATTTCCATACTAAAAGACACATGTTTTGTGGTTACTATGGGTGAGATGAAAGGAAGTGTAATTCACTGGCTAGAGGGCAGACACATGTTAACTTGAGTGATGGGAAGGCAATAGATAAAAGTAACATAAAAGAACCAAAGGTAGCAATCACTGCCTTTGGCTCAACTGTGGTGCTGTTTGAGTCACATGTCAGTACTTTTTGGCAATTCCTCCCTGTCACATGTAGGAAATCATATCCATCCTTGAGGGAAAAGAGGTAATGATGGCATCTAGAAAAGAAAGCTTTCCCACAACGGACAACAGACTTCACTTAAATTGTATTGGCTAGAACTTTATCACATGACTACACAATTGCAGTTGTCGTTGTTGTTAGGTGCCATCAAGTTGGTATGGTCTCAATGTAACCCTGTGCACGACAGAACCAAACACCGCCCTGTCCTGGACCAACCTCACAATCATTGCTAAGCCTGAGCTATTACTGCCACTACTGGAAGACCAGTTAATCCCACTGTTATTCAAATTTATGCACTAACCACTAAAGCTAGTGATGATGAAATTGAAGAATTCTACCAACTTCTTTAGTCTGAAATAGATCAAACCCGCAATCAAGATGTATTGATAATTGCTGGTGATTGGAATGCATAGATTGTTAAAAAAAAAAAAGAGGATCAGTAGTTGGAAAATAAGACCTTGGTGGTAGAAACAATGTTGCAGACCGTGTCAATGACTTCTTCATTCTAAATACCTTTTTAAAATAACATAAAAGATGACTATAAGCACGGGCCTTAACATATGGAATACACAGAAATCAGATTGACTACATCTGTGGAAAGAGAAGGTTGAAAAGCTCTATGTGAGCCAAAACAAGGCCAGGGGTGGAATGTGGAATGGATCATTAATTGCTCATATGTAAGTTCAGGGTGAACTGAAGAGAATTAAAACAAGTACAGGAGAGGCAAAATATGACCTTGAACATACCCCACCTGAATTTAGAGACCATCTCAAGAACAGATATAACTAATTAGACACTAAAGATAAAAGAGCAGAACAGTTGTGGAATGACATCAAGAACATCAGACAGCAAAAGGGCATTAAGAAGACAAAAAAGAATGAAAAGACAAAAAGGAATGTCAGAAGAGACACTGAAACTTGCACTCCAGTGTCAAGATGTCACAGCAAATAATAGAAATGAGGAGGTCAAAGTGCTAAGAACAAAGTTGCAAAGGTCAGCTCAAGAAGACAAAGTCAAATATTATAATGAAATGTGCAACCAAACAGGAAGAACACACTCAACATTTGTCAATCTGAGGGAACAGAAAAAACTTTCAAGCCTCAACTTGCAATATTGAAGGATTCTAAGGGCAAAATATTGAATGAAGCAGAATCAACAAAAGTAGATGAAAGGAATACCAAGAGTCACTGTACCAAAAAGAAATGGTTGATGTTCAACCATTTTAAGAGGTATCATATGGTCAAGAGTCAATGATCCTGAAGAAAGAAGTCCAAGTGCATTGAAGGAATTGGCAAAGAACAAGGCAATGAGGATAGATGGAATAAAAATTGAAATCTTTCAAGAAAGTGAGGCGGCACAGGAGACACTCCTCATATATGCCAAGAAATTTGAAAGATAACTATCTGGCCAACTGACTGGAAGAGATCCGTATTTGTGCCCATTCCAAAGAGAGGTTACCCAACAGAATGCAGACATTATCAGATAATATCATTAATATCACATGCAAGTAAAATTTTGCTAAAGATAATACAAAAACCACAACCATATATTGGCAGAGAGCTTCCAACTGCTCAAGCTATATTCTGAAGAGAACACGGAATGAGTGATATAATTGCTGATGTCCGATGGATCTTGGCTGAAAGCAAAGAATACCAGAAAGATGTTTATCTGTGCTTTAATGACTATGAAAGGCTTTCATTTGTGTGGATCATGACAAGCTATAGACAACAGTGTAGAGAATGAGTATTCTAGAACACTTATTTGTGCTCATGAGGAACCTGTGCATAGACCAAGAAGCAGTTGTTTGCACACAGTAAGGGGACTCTGAATGGTTTAAAATTAGGAGAGGTGTGCACCAGGGTTATATTTTTTCACCATAGTTATTCAGTCTGTGTGCTGAGTATATCATCCAAGAAGCTGAATTATATGAGGTAAAACGTGGCACCAGGATTGGAGGAAGACTCACTAACAACCTGCAATATGTAGATGATACAACCTTGCTTGCTGATAACAAAGAGGATTTAAAATACTTAATGATGAAGATGAAAGACCACAGCCTTGCATATACGTTGTGTCTCAATGTAAAGAAAACAAAAACTTCATCACTGGACAAATAAACAACATCCATATAAATGGAGAAATGATTGACTTTGTAAAAGACTTCATTTTGCTCAGATCAACCATCAACACTCATGGAAGCCATCAGTCACAAGCCTCTTTAAAGTGTTTAAGAGCAAAGATTTCAGTTTGAGAACTAGGGTGTGCCTGAGGTAAATCATGGTATTTTCAATAACCTCATATGCATGTGAAACTTAGACAGTGTATAAGGAAGGCTATAGAAGAATTGATGCATTTGAGATATGGTGTTGGAGGAGAGTATTAAAAGTTCCATGGCCTGTCAAAAGAACAAATGTGTGTTAGAAGAAATATAGCCAGAGTGCTCCTTGGAAGCCAGGATGGCCAGCCTTGGTCTTTCATGCTTTAGACATATTATCAGGAGGGACCAATCCCTGGAGAAGTATTGTATGTTTGATAAAGTAGAGGGTTGGGAGAAAAGAGGAAGCCCCCCCGCCCCATGAGATGGGTAGCACAGTGGCGGCAGCAATGGGTTAAGCTTAGTAATGATTCTAAGGTTGATGTGGAACTGGGCAGTGTTTTGCTGTGTTGTGCATAGGGTATCTTTGAGTCCATGCCAACTTGATGGCACCTAACCACAACAACAAAGAAAGAGAAGCAAAGAATAGTTTACTTTTCCCTAAGACTCAGATGTTTCAGGAATCTTCTACACACCTCATAATATGGCCCTGATTTTAATAATAGAAAAAAATCTCAAGATAAATATAATATCCACTATATCACACTTTTATTCATTGTTGCTCTCAAGAGATATGATTTTTATCAGTTTCCAATGAAATGTCATAGTAGATATACCAGTTTTGTTTATTCTATCTAATTTCATGTTACAAAATATTTTTATTCAGTTTTGTATTTCTTACAGCATTAAATCTGATCACTGAATAGAGGCTCATTTATCTTTCCTTTAATTGATATTTTCCTATTCCAGGTTGATATTTTTTGTCCCACATTCCCCCTGATGACCACCCACACATGGCTTCCTATATACTTACCTCCTGTCAGTATTTTTTCACTTTTAAGGCAAAATAAGTTCATTTCATTAAAAAAAAAAAAGGCAAGAAAGTTAAAATTATAAGAAATTACAGTCTTTATCAATTTCTTAGTCCTTGATTAATGCTTTCTGTCACATTCATTATAGAAAGTTGACTCTCCAACGAATAATATTTTATAAGCCTGATGTTTGAGTAAGCACACTGGCTTCTCTATTAGTGTGCTTTTAACTTAGTACGCCTGCATATAAGAACTACCTCCAGAACTTCTTCTGATTGTAATTGGTTTTGCACTTGACAGACGTTCGTGTATGTGGCAGTGTGATTTAAGCACAATGGGCTTTTTCTGCACATGTTTAATGTTAATGTCAAGAACGGTCTATCTGTTCTCTGAGACCAATGCAGTTCTTATATTTGGTAAAGACATCATTCCTTCATGACTATTGGTTATCTTTTTAAACTGTTTATTCCATGATTCATCACCAGATGCTTAATCATGGTTATTCATCAATAAAATCTATTTCACCTATCTTACAATGTGGTTCTCAAAAGTAGGAACTATAGCAATAATAAACCATGCAAATGGGGTGTGGCCCTTTAAGACTGCTAACCATAGTGGTTCATTCTTACCAGCTGCTCCTTGGAAACCCTAGTCAGGGTTGCTGTGAGTCGGAACTGACTTGACAGGACACAACAACAACATTTATTTACTAATGTTTGGTGCTGTAGGATCAGCACTGTACTGTGAACCAGGAGGTCAGCAATTCAAACCCACCAGCTGTTCCTCAGAAACCCTACACAGGGTCAGAACTGACTGGACAGCACTTAACAACAACAACACTTCCAAAGCCATTATTTCATTTCATCAGCACAACAGCTCTTTGAAGTAAATACGTATATTTTCCTCAATTTGTGATAAGAAAATGAGCCTTTCAGTTCTGAAATTACCAAAGCTCAGAATCAATAGGTTCTCTCCTATATGTATTGATTTTTATTATCTTTCCCACATCATTTTATTTACAAATTGCTAATACAGACTTTTTCTTACTGTGTGATGGCTTAATTCATCTGTAATGCCCCAAACATATATTTAATCAAGATGTTAAAACTGTCCCTTACTTTGATTATAATTCTATTCCAATCAAATGACACTATTTTGTTGATGCATAATCAAATGTATTTAGATATTAGATATTTTTCAATAGTGCCATCTAAAAGACTTAAGGTAAAAAAATTTTTTTTTTGCAGACAACAGCTTATATTAGCATAGGTTAACTCCAAAAAATATGCTAAGTTAACCACAATTTCCCTTATAATGGAGTAGAGAATTCAATGCTAGACTTTCAATTTTTATCAGACAATTTAATGTTCTCATATTTTTATCATTCTCCTAGAATTAAGTAATGCAACTAAATGTGGTTGTATCTGTGAAAGCAGTTGTCTGTTTACTCCCACTTGTAGTGCTCAGAATAATTGTCACAGTACTTACAGGAGAAAGCAACACACAGATTTTTTTGCAGACTTAATTTATATCACAACTTGCACATATTGCACAAATCACTTAATCAAGTTTCACATCAAGCAAGAAGATAAAACACCTGAAATGTTTCCAGAATGCAGGGGCCTGATTTTGAATTGACAATTTTGTTAGGAATAAAATGTTGCCTAAGTTAACTCTAGGTTATTTTCTCTTGGTTCAAAATTAATCTGCTTTCGAGGCAGCTTTATAATAAGCATTTCAAAGTTCTGCATATACAGTTCCTATGTTGAGAATTAATAGACAGGGAGACTTTAGGATAGTGGTTATGAATCAGGCTGCTAACCTCAGGGTCAGCAGTTCAAAACTACCAGTTGTTCCACAGGAGAAAGATGAGGCTTTCTGCTTCTGTAAAGATTTACAGCCTCGGAAACCCTGTACAGGGTCGCTATGAGTCGGAACCAACTCCACAGCACATAACAACAACAACTTTAATAATAACTTTTTTCTGAAATAATATCAGTAAGAGAGAAAATATTCCCATCAGAAATAAAATAAATAGTAAATATGATTGCTGTCATCTGTTGGAACAATGATGTAACATCTCCTAGGTTCCCAGTATTGTCACCAAATCCCTATTTTCCCTTAGAGAAGCTCCCATCTCCAAAGCATTGCATATCCTGTCTTGTGAATTGGTTGTTGATCAATGCTAAATTATTAGTCCACCATCTAAATCTTTATGTACTTCATGGCTGTAATTTTAGGGTAAAGAACCAGAACACGTTATGGTGATGTGTATATTTATGTGAAAGAAAATGTCTTGGGATAAGTTTAAAAAATAGTTTTGCTTATAATTTCTGGTCATTTACCAAGAAGGTCAACTAGCTATGGTGAGTGGCTCCACCCCTTAAAATCAATCCTAAAGAAAATATAGACATGAAAGATAAATAGGAATATCAGGAGCAAGCAACAACTACCATAGGACAATCCCTTTGAGAAGCCCCTGAAGAAACAGAAGAGTGCCTTTTTTATGGATATGTGGTTATAACCTGAGGAAAAGAATTTCTGGGGAAAACAGTGAGAAGACAGGCTATAGGAAATCCTCTTCAAATGACCCTCCTTGCTGCACATGCACAAAGTGTTGGTTAATCGAGAATCCTAAATGAGTGAGTCATTTATTGAAATAAGTGTAGATAGATCATCTTCTGTACGATTTCTTCCTCCAGTATCTCTGGGCTGATGAATTTTACCCAGGCAGAAGTCCTCCTACCAAAAATCATTTTATGAAGGTAAGCAAAAAGTATTTCTACTCAGTTCCAGTTCATACTGGCAAATTTTATTCCAAACAAACTATGTTAAAAAATGCCTCTACAGTCCTGATGTGGCACTGCAGGTTAATGTTCTGGACTGCAAGATCACTTTGAACCATAAGGTTGGCAGTTCAAGCTTACCAGATGCTCCTTGGAAACCATAAATAGGGTCACTATGAGTCGGTTCTAACTCAACGGCACTTAATAACAACAACAGCCAGCAGATGTTATTTCAGAAATACACTTTTAGTAATACTCTTGATAGGGTACCTTCAAAAACAGAGAGAGAATCAATCAAAAGAGTGGTTTTTGAAGGAGTCTGCTGGGCCAGATAAATTCAAAGCAGACAGGTCAGGTCAAAAAGTTATGGTGATGAATTTTGGGGATTCCAGAGGGGCAATTTTATCAGATTTCTTTAAAGGTAGTATGATCAGGGGAAATTATTAGAAAAAAGTTTTAAGAGAATTCAAAACTAGGTTTGTGAGAAAAAAACAGGAGTTGAGCTGTGGAATTTGTTTTTTTCTGTCACAAAAATGCACCTGCTCATTCTTAAAGAATTTCATTGGAAAATCTTATCCTGTCCACCCTACATCTCTGATGTTCCCCTTCAGAATTACAATGTTCCCCCAATCCATAGAACATTGAAGAGGAACACAACTTAAATCCTCCAGGATACTAAATCTGCTATTTTGACATGGTGTATATCGAAGAGAGCAAAATTCTTTGAAGCATGATTGTTGTTTTTGTTTTCAAGTGCTGTTCAGTAGGTTTCAAATCATAATAACCCTGTATTGGATTTCCAAGGAGAGGTTGGTGGGTGTGAACCTCCTGTGTATTTAGCAGCTGTTTAGTGCTTATCCTAACCACATGCAAATTGAAGGATTGTTGTTAGTTATGTGCTGTTGAGCCACTCCCTAACAACATAACGAAACACTGCCTGGTTTTGAACTATGCTCACAATTATTGTTACTCTTGAGCCCCTGCTGCTGCCAAGATGTCAATCCATCTCCTTGGGGTTCTCCCTCTTTTTCACTGACCCTTTCTCTAGTGACTGATTCCTCCTGATAACATGTTTGAAGTATGAGAGACAAAGTATGGCCATCCTGGCTTCTAAGAAGCATCTGGCTATACTTCTTCCAACACAGATTTGTTTGTTCTTCTGGTAGTCCATGCTGCTTTTAATGTTATTCAACAGCATCATAATTCAAATGCATCAGTTCTTCTATGGTCTTTCTTACTGACTGTTCAACATTCATGTGCATATGAAGCTACTGAAAATATCATGGTTTGGATTATGTGCACCTCAGTCCTCACACTGACATCCTTACTCTTTAATACTTTAAAGAGGTCTTGTACAGCAGATTTGCCAGTGTAATGTTGTTTCATTTCTTGACTGCTGCTACGTGTGTTGATAGTAGATCCAAGCAAATTGAAGACTTTGACAACTTCAATCTTTTCTCCATTTATCATGATGTTATTTATTGGTCCAATTACAAGGACTTTTATTTTCTTTGCATTAAGGTACAACCCATACTAAAGTCTTTGATCTTCATCAATATGTATTTTAAGTTCTCTTCACTTTCAGCAAGCAAGGTTGTATCATGTGCATATTGTAGGTTGTTAATGAGTCTTGTTGCAATCCTGATGTCACATTCTTCTTCATATAATCCAGCTTCTCAGATTACTTGTTCAGCATACAGAGTGAATTAATATGGTGAAATAATACTATCTGATACACACGTTTCTTGATTTTAAACTATGCAATATCCCTTTGTTCTATTCAAATGACTACCTCTTGGTCTATGTACAGGTTCCTCATGAGCACACTTAAGTGTTCTGAAATACCCACTCTTTATAGTGTTATCCATAGTTTGCCATGATCCACATAGTCAAAAACCTTTGCATAATAAAAAATACACAGGTAAACATCTTTCTGGTCTTCTCCACATTCAGTCAAGATTCATGTGATGTAAGCAAAGATGCCCCCCATTCCATATCCTATTCTGAATCTAGGTTGAAACTCTGGCAGCTCCTTGTCAATGTACTGTTGTAGCTGTTTCAAATTATATTTAGAAAAATTTACTTTCATTTGATATTAATGATGTTGTCTAATGACTTCCACATTCCGTTGGTCACCTCTCTTTGGAATGGGCACAAATATGGATCTCCTTCAATCAGTTGGCCAGGTGGCTATCTTCCAAATTTCTTGGCATAGATTGAGTGAGTGCCTCAAGTGCTGCATCAGTGTATTGAAAGATTTAAATTTTCGTTCCATCAATTTCTGGAGCCCTGTTTTTTTCCAAATCCCTTCAGTGAACCTTGGAATTCATCCTTCAGCACCATTGGCTCTTGATCATATGCCGCTTCTTGAAATGGTTGAACCACTTATTTTTGGTTCAGTGACTGTTCATTCTTTTCCATATTCTTTTGATGTTTTCTGTACCATCCAATATTTTACCTATAGCAGATTGATTAGAGATTTGAAAGGACTGCCTTAAGAAGTATACAAGTCCAACTGATGACTACAAGAACAAGCAAGTTGCTCACCCAGGAGACATCAAGCCAAGTAGTCAGGTCCCCTCAGGGCAAACCCCCTTCCAAGACTAAGACTCAATGGGAATGCACGCTCTGATTGGGGACCACGTTCATCACCAATAAGGAGAAGTGAGGGAAAAACAGCAATGAAGCTGTGAGCTAAGCCCTACAACGTTCAATAGACTCCTATGAACCTGGGTGGAGACCTGGTTGGCCAGCAGTGTGGCAAGACCTGGGGACTCTTGGACCCAGAGTCAGTGACATAGCCACAGAGGACTAGAGTGTAGAATGAAATGTCCAGCTGATAAGAAGACAGGGCATATACAGAAGAACATCCACACTTGCAGATAATACTCACTTGACCTGGCTTCAATGACTGGATGATCAGAGCTCAACTAGAAGAAGAAAGAAGAGGAAAAAACCAATAATCTGATACAACTTGATGAAGTTGACCTACACCTATGGATGCAGTAGCTCAAAAGAGGGAACAAATCTTTATAGCAAGGATCGTTCCCAACCCCTCCATACACAGAGTAGACAGGGATGGGCAACTTAGATACTGGCTACCCAAAATGGGAGGGGAGGGGGGGCTACGAAGTCAAGAAATTACTGGCTTACAAGCTTTCAAGAGGGAGCCTAGACTCAGAGGGCACAGAGGAAGGTAGACTCTCCACTGAGTAGTATCCAATTTGTCTAGGTGGGGCTGATTAAAGAAGATGGGGATAGGTCTCTTGTGATGCAATAGTGAATATTTGTTATCAGGACTGACTGTGAGGGTTAGAAATGTAAAGATAGATGTTTTGTAGCAATAGAAGGGGAGTGATTGACTTTGCAGTCTAGGAGCGGAGGTCCCTGGGACCCTCAAGGGAGAAAAGCAGAGAGCAGGACCCTACCCAGAGAAGCAGTGATGCCAGGGATGGAGGCAGAGACAATCACGTGGAGAGATGGAGTGGCTGGGGACTCTAGACCCAGAGAGGGAGAGGTACTGTGTACTGATGACTAGGGGATAGTCTTGCAAGGTATACCCTTTGTTTGGTTGATGATGCATGAAGGGGATTGCAACCATGGCAATGAAAGGATATATGATAGGATGAATGTAAAGTTAAATTCTCCCATGTAAACTATCACATAATTCACAATAAAACATTAAAAAAAAAAAAAAGAAATCCCCATTAAAATTTTTAAAAAAAGAAAAGTGTACAGACTTAATGGTGGATATTGGGAGAATTAATGGATTCACATTTTAATATTTCTGTATAACAAATGTTTCTATAATTTTGTACCATAAGGAGTCAAAGTAAAATCATAATCAGAGTTATTGTTTGTGATTTCAAATAGGTGAGATCCACCATGAACCCTTCTCTAACACAGAAGAGAGAGTAACTGGTATTCTAAGACAAAATAAGTTCACAATTGAAAATTACCAAGGATCTAAGGAAGAAAACCTTCTTTAAAGAAAGACACCTAACTGAATAAATTATACTTATTCCTGAAGAGTTATTGTAACAGATGAACAAGACTTGAACATGTCTATGACATGTATTCATATATGTGAGTTTGTGTAATATAATTTAAATGAGCAGAATAATACAACTGCTTTTTCTTCTCACCCAATGCAGATTCTTTTCTATAGCTTTGGATTTATTAAAAACACAAAAAGGTAACAAAGTCATGACACTAAAGGTAGAGATGTTGTTGTTGAGTGCTGTCAAGTCAGCTCTGACTCATTGTGACCCTATATAGGGTTTCCAGGGAGTGACTGGTGACTTTGTAGTTCAAACTGACCTTATAGTGTAGCACATTAACACACAGCACCATACCGAAACTTCAAAGGTAGAAAAAATATATCATAATCACTGACAAAGGAAAAAAAAAGTATGTTTATTTGATTGATATTTTTGTTTTCTTTTTTTTTAATCATATGGCATAGCAACACAAAATGTCAGAGTGATGTACCATCTCAATATACAGGTCAAGGAGCATCAAGACAGGGTCAAATCCCTGATATGGAAACTCCATAGATGGTCCTCTGTGTATGTGTGCATGTTTTTTTACTTTCAGGTAACACATACATGTAATTAAAAAATAAAATTCTCTTATAGGCTTGTAGTTTAAATTAGCAGTTTTCTGCATCACTTTCCCTTTCTTCCAATCCCTTCTTAGAGTAATGACCTAGAAAGATTTAGTAATTACCTCTGACTACTCTAGAATATAGGCCACATGAGGACCAGGATATCTGTGTACTGATTGTGGTTTCACACTGACATATTTGAAACATCCATTAAATGTCTGACTAACCATATTTGATTTTCATAATTAACAAATATGCAATAACCTACAGATTGGGAAATATTTTTGGCAATGTCATATCAGACAAGGGACTAATGTGTAATATGTATAGAAAACAAATCAACAACAAAATAAATAATCCAGTTTAAAAATGGAAATGAAAAGACACTTCACCAAAGATATTCAGGTGGTCAACAAAGACATGAAGAAATGCTAGTGATCATTAGCCATTGAAGAAATGCAAACAAAGCAACAATGAGATATAAAACAATATGGTCCTTCCTGGAAAAGCTGTAAATAGAAATATCACATGATCCAGTAATACCATTAGTACATATATAGTCTACAGAAATATAAGGGCCATGACAAAAACAGATATATACATGCTTAATACCATGCATTGAATTACTTAATATGGCTCTTCCAGCCATAGTCTTTGTAAATTCCACAAAATTGACTGAGTTGTTGTTAAGTGCCACTGAGTCAGTTCCAACTTATAATAACCCTATATAGGGTTTCCAAGGAGCAGCTGGTGACTGTCGACTTTGAGGTTCAAACCAACTTTTGCAGTCCAGCACATTAACCCACAGCACCACACCAGGACTTCAAATGACTGTGTAGTATTATGCAAATATGTTTGTCACCTACCAAGGAGATTGGATAGTTTTACAACAAATTAAATAGTTGCATGACACCTTTTTTGACCCTTTGGTGGGATATGACCATGCAAGTAAAATGTATGGAAACCTAACTGTGAATGGCCAGTTTTTACATCAAATTAGGCTTAAAATGGGACATCCCAGAGGTAGAAAAGGTGGATCTCAATACCACCAGGAAAGAAGAGCGAGGAGTGGAGCCCATCCTATATAGCTACAATCCTAGAATTGGACCTCTGGATCCAAGAGATGGAGAACTTTGACACCAGAGATGGCAAAAGATGCTGAGAAGCAGTGGCAAAGAAATATTTGGCAGCAGAGGCATCAGAACTGTCATGAGATAGATGATGGGCTCCCAGATCCACAGAACTTGAAAGCTAAGTTCCTTCAGTAAGGAGGCTTACTGGCAGAGTGTTGTGAAACATATTAACTTGGGTTGAGAAGAAGGCAATAACATACAATAAAGGGAAGGTAGGCACAAAATGCAGAAAAAAATGGCATCAAGATAGGAGAAAGAGTCATTAATAATCTGCAAATGCAGATGATACAACTTTGCTGAAAATGAAGAAAAATTAACATACTTCTTGATAAAGATCAAAGACCACAACTTTTGATATGAATTACACCTCAATGCAAAGAAAACAAAAATCTTCACCACTGGACAAATAAATAACATCATGATAAATGGAGAAAAGATTGAAGTTGTCAAATACTTCATTTTGCTAACATCAACCATCAACACTCATGGAAGCAGCAGTCAAGAAATAAAAAAAAAATGTATTGCATTAGGCAAATTTATTGCACAAGACATCTTTAAAGTGTTTAAGAGCAAAGATGCCAGTTTGAGGACTAAGGTGCACCTGACCCAAGCCATGGTATTTTCATTAACTTCATATGAGTGTGAAAGTTGGACAGTGAATAAGGAAAACTGTAGAAGAATTGATGCATTTGAGCTATGGTGTTTGAGGAGAATATTAAAAGTACCATGAACTGCCAAAAGAACAAACCAGTTTGTGATGGAAGAAGTACACTCAGTGTTCCCTGAAGCCAGGATGGCCAGACTTGGTCTCTCATACTTCAGACATACTATCAGGAGGTACAAGTCCCTGGAGAAGGATATCATGTTTGGTAAAGTGGAGGGTTGGATAAAAAGAGAAAGACCCCTAATGAGATGAATTGGCACAGTGGCGGTAGCCATAGGCTCAAATGTAGCAACGATTGTGAAGTTGGTGCACGACTGGGTATGTTTCGTTCTGTTGTACATAGAGTTGCTGTGAGTCAGTACAGACTCGATCGCACCTAAAACAACAAAAAGGTACAAAATGATTAGGCAAAGGAGAAAACAGGAAGGAGTACAAGAATTAAAATCAACAGAGGTAAATACTATTACATATACAATGCTGTAAATGAATCATCTACAAGTGAATACATGGATAGAAACATAAGTTAAATAGGTATGCACACTATCTGCTTTATACACACAAAAATTTATATACATATATATGTTGTTGTTGTTGTTATGTGCTGTGGAGTCGGTTCTGACTCATAGCGACCCTGTACAGGGTTTCCAAGGCTGTAAATCTTTACGGGAGCAGAAGCCTCATCTTTCTCCGGTGGAACAGCTGGTAGTTTCGAACTGCTGACCTTGTGGTTCGCAGCCCGATTTCGTAACCACTACGCTACCACAGCTCCTTATACATACACACACACACACACATATATATATGTACATGTATATCAGTTTCCAGAGGCTAGCTATATATATGTATTTGCCTATGATGCAAATATAGTAGAACATACAAGGACAACATTTATTTAAACTTCTTAATCATAAACACCTTCAGGGAATGAGTTACTGTGCTTTGGGGCTCAGGATCATAGTCTTGAGGATATTAAAGACACTCACTTCACACAGCATAGCCTACAAATATTCTACTTTGATAAATAGTGGTGAGGGTCTTAAAAGCTTGTGGGAGACTATCTAAGGTAAATCTTAGTCTGTTTCCATCCAAAGCAAAGACTAGAAAAACAAAACAAAACAAAGATTCTCAGCCTCCACGATTCTGAGGTCAGAAGAATTAACTGTTGCCTGAAAACCACTACTGCTCATTCTGAAAGGGATCTCAATAGAAGATCCAGGATAGAGTGGAAACAAAGGGCAGCATTTCCCAATAGACAAAGTTCTCAAAGGAGAAAGGGTTAGGAAAGATGGACAAATAGAAATGAAAAGTGCAAGGGGGAAGAGGGATGAGTGCTGTTTCGTTGTGGAGACTGCAATCAATGTTACAAAATAAAATATGATGAATTGTTGAATGGAAACTGATTTGTTTTGTATATTTTCACCCAAATCACAATAAAATCTTGTGGTTTGTTTTTTTAAAGATGCTGTAAGACACTAACTTAAATCTGGTAAGAAGCAGGGCTTGAATACAGGATAATTTTAGTTCTGAGTGTTTGGGAGTTCAATCAATTGATAAATCGGGGTTACTCTAAATGAAAAATGATATAACACACATCATGGGATTTTATTTCTTGGTTTGTGGTATTAGATTACTTGTAGGTAGTATCCTTCATTTATTTTGTCATACCCAAGTATTTGTGAAATATCTGTTTGTTGTTTGTTTTGTATATTATTTCTTTTCTGTTTTACTTCCTTCCTTCCTTTCTTTATTAACTATTATAATTAGTTCTGATTTCAATATGGGTCACAGAAGAAAGAGGAAAGAGTCACGTTATATATGTCATTGTTGCTTATGCTGACAGTTTTCCTGAATTTTTGTTTTCTGGGACTCAGTTTTCTAGCTTGTATACCAACGTAGAGCTGCCAATTCAAAGGCCACTCTGTTAAGACATCAGTTTGTTTTCTCTCTTCAATCTTGAATAAACATGAAGGAATGAAAAGGTTCTTTAAAGGAATCTAAGAAAACAATGTAAAAAGAAGGTTGGTGCTCAATTGTCATTTATATGTGTTGTTGTTATGTGCCATCCAGTCAGTTCCGACCCACAGCAACCCTGAACAGGGTTTCCAAGGCTGTAAGTCTTTACGGGAGCAGAAAGCCTCATCTTTCTCCCACAGAACAGCTGTTAGTTTCAAACTGCTGATCTTAAGATTCACAGCTTGATTCGTAACCACTATACTACCAGAGCTCCTTTATATTTGTTGTAGTGGTGACCAAGTGCCATAGAGTCAGTTTCAAGTAATACCAACCCTATGTGCAATACAACGAAACACTGACAATGAGGTCCTGTGTCATCCTCACAATCCTTCTTATGTTTGAGTTCATTGTTGCAACCAGTGTGTTGATCCATTTTGTTGAAGGTCTTCCTCTTTTATCCTTCTCCCACAACAGTCCTTAGTGATAAATGTCCAATGTATAATGAATGAAGTCTTGCTGTCCTTGCTTCTAAGGAGTATTCTGGCTGTACTTCTTCCAGGACAGATTTTGTTTGCTTTTCTAACAGTCAATGGTATATTCAATATTCTCCGCCAACACCATAATCCAAATTAATTGGTTCTTCTCCCACTTTCTTTACTCTTTTCCAACTTTTGCATGCATATGAAGCAATTGAAAATGTCATAGCTTGGGTCAGCTGCACCTTAGTCCTAAAGGTTACATCTTTGTTTTTAGCATTTTGAAGAGGTCTTTTGCAGCAGATTTGTCCAATGCAATATGTCATTTGATTTCTTGACTGATATTTCCATGGATGTTGCTTTTTAATCCAAGTAATTTGAAATTCTTGACAACTTCTATATCTTCTCTATTGTATTTACTTGTGCTTTCTTTGTAAGGGCAGAGAAGCCAGAAAAAAGCAGGATTATGAAGGATTGTATCATTATTTCAAAGGTTAAATATCTTGATTGTATGCCTGAAATAGTAATGAAGATTTTAGAAAGAAGTTGGTCATTTTGAAATTGGTCCATAAATAGGACAAAGACAGGTAATAAAAAATAAATGAATGTGAAAATGTAGTCTCAGAAGATGAGATATAATAGATCATTTAACATAGTTTGTTCTTGTTTTCTAGTTGATTCCAAGATAAAACTATGTTAGCTGCTTCTAAGATTGTCATGCGTAATAAAACTATCCAAATAGAAATTGAACACCATAGAATGAAGAAAAGAATGTGTCAATAACTGTGGCTAAATGTATTTAAAGACTAGATTGCTCTCCAAACAGTTAGTATATAAAAGTAAAAAGTTTCACAGTATTCTTAATCAGGAAAGAGCATAGTAGTTACTGAAGGAAGCTATGATTTAAAATTTTTCTAGATCTTAATTTTAAAAGGAATTTCTCAGCTGTAAGTAAATTTCTCACCTGTGAATCAATAATTCTTGAAGAAATACAGTTAGGTTTGGAGGAAAGAAAAGAAATGTGTAGTAAGATATACTTATTTGGGTCTCAGTATTGCTACACATTGGCTTTTTATTATCCTTTGGAAACTCTAGTCTTAATTTCTTCATCTGTACATTGAGTTGTTTAATGATATATAGTGTATCTGGTATACGAGGTTTAATAAAGCCTAGCCAATTTTTTAAAGCTAAAATCCACCCATGCCCTGTACCACATATAATTTTTCTATTTTGATCAAAATCTGTAAATTTTCTGTTTGGTTTGTTAATGGAGAACAATTTTTGATTGATAAGTTTAAGGACACAAAAACAGACTCTTTGAGGGTGTTTTTTATTTTTTTTGCTGGCATGTGGGAGTAACTATAATTTTTATAGGTGCTGGGGTTCACAAATATCAATAATGTACCTTACCCTTTCTATGTTTTGCATTCAACTATCATATTACAAATTTAAATAATAGGAAAATAGGAAGAAATAAAGAAACTGTTGTAGAAATTGCTAATTTTTATGAGCACATAGAATCTGAACACATCCGATTGATATATATGCACAGACACCTCTCCCATAGAGTACAGAAAGAAAGTTTAACTACTGTTTCAAGACACCCTTGAAAATAATTATTCCCATGTCCTTTTTCTGCCCTTTTTCTCCTTGGTGGTCCTCCAACATTCTTTTTCTTTAATAGCACCAGTGGTAGTAGGGGGTAAGAAGAAGGGGTAGACAAGGCGATTTTGTGTACAGTTATTGATATGGTCTTTTGTAGTTTAATTTTTGAAACTGTAGCTCTTAGTTCTTGGGGTCTATTTACACAGATGTTGGGGAAAATGGCTTGTAACCACCTACCATTGGCCTTGTGGTCACCTTTGCCTTTAAGCAATCTCTGGGAGGTACATTAAAAATTATTTTATTAGACACCAATTTCTAAGATACCATGTTTTTATTCCACGTTGTCCTTTTGGAATGTAATCTAAGCCTTATTCTTTAGACACAGACATATTTACTTAGTATTATATGATTAGTTCATTTGTAGACCTGTAGTTCTCTCATGCTAATATATATATATACACACACACTACACATATATGTATCATGCTACTTAAACAAAAATTAGAAAAGTTTTATAACTGAATATTGACATATAATATCACCAATTAGCATTAACTAAGAAATAAATCAACTGATGTTTTAGTGTCAAACTTTTAGATTAAGTACAATATTTTCAGAAGGTAATATTAAACTATGAAACAATGAAATATAAACATACATAAAAATATAATGATTCATCGATGTTATTCAACATTAACAGAATATTTTTTTCTACTTTTCAACAACTTTGCTATATGGGACATTTTGAGAATGCAATGAAACAACATATTTTAATCTTGCCTTTAAATGTTTGCTCTTTTTTTTTTTTTTTTCCTTTTTCTTAATATGCAGTTCAATGGATAGGTTTTTCAGGACATGACTTTTTTTGTTCTGTTTTCTGTTCTTTCAGATCTTACAGTTTCCCAGGGTCTGTTGTTATGCCAAATGCTTCATCCTACTGGGAGCTCTTACTTTGCCAGGTATCATAGTTGCCAAGCTGTAGAATGGACATGAAGCTGAATTATCAAGGAGATGTGTGCATTGTCCTCCCTACCCTCCAAGTCAGTGGTGTTACATACATGATGACACTGAGGAAACTACAAGAATGAATAGGCAGTTTTTCCATTTTAACAAACTCTAATCTTGCTCACTAACTGGTCATATGGACCTCCTGCCGTCAAGACTAATAACTGTAGCTCAGATGCCTACATCTTTTCTCACCTTTTTACCAGAGAGGAAGCATTGTCTCTGATTGTCCATCAGGACTAATCCATTCTCAGCATGATACTTGTTAACATAATTGTAGAATGGAAACCAAAAAAGTACATTAATAGATGTTCCTTTTATAAAATTACATTAGGAGTTGTTACTTTAAAAAAAAAAAAAAAAGAAAAGTTGTGAAAAAAGCACTGTAAATATAGATTTTTCACAAATATTTTTCAACTGTCATATTTTCATTATTTGTATGTAGTTAGAAATCCTAAACAAAATAGCAAGAAATCTGTAATAATGTATGTTGCTGTTGTTAGGTGCCTTCAAGTCAGTTCCCTCTGATAGGGGCTCTGTGCACAACAAAAAGAAACACTGCGGGCTCCTGAACCATCCTCACAATTATTGTTATGTTTGAGCCCATTGCTGTTGCCATGGTATCAGTCCCTCTCCTTAAGGGGTCTTCCTATTTTTCAATGATCCTCCACTTTACCTAGTATGAGGTCCTTCTCCTGGAACTGGTCTTTCATGATAACATGTTCAAAGTATGAGAGATAAATTTTCACCACACTGTTTTCTAAGGAGCATTCTTACTGTACTTCTCCCAACACAGATTTGTTTGTTTTTCTGTCAGTCCATAATACTTTTAATATTCTTCTCCAATACCATATCTCAAATGATTCTTCTATAATCTTCCTTATTCACTATCCAACTTTCGCATGCATATGTGGTGATTGAAAATGCCATAGCTTGTGCCAGGCAAACTTTAATCCTTAAACTGAAATCTTTGGTATTGAACACTTTAAAAAGGTCTTCTGCAGTAGATTTGCCTAATGCAATATGTTATCTGATTTCTTTACTGTTGCTTCCATGAGCCTTGATTGTGGATCCAAGAAAAATGGTCTTTGGCAACTTCAATCTCTAATCCATTTATCATGCCGCTATTTATTGATCCAGGTGTGAGGATTTTTGCTTTCTTTGCATTTAGGTGCAATTTATATTGAAGGCTGAAGTCTTTGTTACTGTCATCAGTAAGTTT
>NW_006409008.1:343084-351159 GCF_000296735.1 Chrysochloris asiatica | reverse complement strand
CTCACTTCTCTTTGGATGGACACAAATGTGGATATCTTCCAATCAGTTGAACAAGTAGCTGTCTTTGTAATTTCTTATAAATGAGTTAGTGCCACCAGTGCTACATCAGTTTGTTGAAAGCTTTCAACTTGTATTCTGTCAGTTCTTGGAGCCTTTTTATTACCAGTACCTTCAATGCAGCTTGGACTACTTACTTCAGCACCATTGATTTATGATCAAATACTACCTTTTGAAGTTGTTGAATATTGACCATTTCTTTTTGATATAGTGACTGTGTATTTCTTTCATCTCCATTGATGCTTTCAGCATCATGCAATATTTGCCCATAGTTTTTCAAGTCAAGGCTTGAATTTTTTTCTTCAGTTCATTTAGTTTGAGAAATACTAAATGTGTTCTTTCCTTACGGTTTTCTAACTCCAGGTCTTTGCCTGTTTCATTTTAACAAAGTCTTTGACTTTGTCTTCTTGAGTTGCCCTTTGAAGTTTTCTGTTCAGCCAATTTGTTTTTGTTACGTGCTGTCAAGTTGGTTTTGACTCATAGTGACACTGTATAGGATTTCCAAGGAGCAGCTGGATAGTTTGAAGCTTATGGTTCAAAGTGACCTTGCAGACCAGTACTTTATGCCACAGTGCCACACCAGAACTACATTCAGCTAATTTACTTCCACATTTCTTCATTTGCTTTAGCATATCTGCACTGGGGAGTAAGTTTCTGTCTCTTCTGACATCCATTTTGGGCTTTCCTTTCTTTTTTTGTCTTTTAAATGATCCTTTGCTTTCTTCCTGAATGATGTCCTTGATGTTGTGAGCATTTAATGCATCAAATCTATTTTTGAGGTGGTCTCTAAATGCAGGTGGGATGTATTCAAGGACATGTTTTTGTTCTCATGGACTTGTTTAAATTTTCTTCAGCTTCAATCTGAACTTGCATATGAGCAATTGATTGTCTGTTCTACAGTTTGCCCTAGGCTTTGTTTTGACTAATGACATTGAGCTCTTCCACCCTCTCATCCCACCAGTAAATATGCTGTGGGTATGGAAAATAAGGTAAGATGAATAGCAAAAGTACACTTAAACCAATTATAATTTTTATTTACCAAAATAATGACATATAAAACTCATAAAAATAGTAATGGCCTCAAAATTTTTGTTAGCAGGTGAAAGAAGAATCATAATTCATATTCTGATTAAAAGAAAATGGTAGTTTAAACAGTTAAATGCTGTGTTGTTATTTTTGTTAGGTCCCATCAAACTAGAATCCACTCATAGCGACCCTATGCACAGCAGAATGAAACCCTGCCCAGTCCTGCACCATCCGTACAATCATTGCTGTGCCTGAACCCATTGTTACCACCACTGTGCTAATCCATATCATTGGGGGGCTTCCTCTTTTTATCCTACCCTCTACTTTACCAAACATATAATCCTTCTCTAGGGACTAGTTTACTAGAACTTGACCCAAGGAAAATAAAGATGTTTGATACAATGAACAAGTACAAATTGCTACAATTTAATGAACTAGAGTTTTACTTATGAATGCAGTGATTCAAAATTCCAACCATATGGAAGGATTTTTCATATCAAGGAAAAAGCTTGTTTCCTCAATGTACTAAGTGGATTGTTATTGTTGTTAGGTGCTATTGAGTACATACCAACTCATAGTGACTCTATGTACAACAGAATGAAATTTTGCCGGCTCCTGGACCAACCTCACAATTGTTGCCGTGCTTGAACCCATTGATGCTGCCACTTTGCCAGTCCATCTTGCTCGGGGGGCTCTTCCTCTTTTTCTATAACCCTCCACCTTAAAAACATGATATCCTTCTCCGGGGACTGGTTTCTCTTGATAATAATATGCCTGAAGTATGAGAGAGGAAGTCTGGCCATCCTGGACACCAATGAGCACTCTGGCTGCACTTCTTCCAACACAGATCTGTTTGATCTTTTGGCAACACATGGCACTTTCAGTATTCTCCTCTAACACCATAACTCAAATGCATCAATTCTTCTATGGTCTTCCTTATTCACTGTCCAACTTTTTCATATATATGAGGTTATTGAAGATATCATAGCTTGCGTCAGACATACCTTGGTCCTCAAACTGACATCTTAGCTCTTCAACTTTAAAGAGGTCTGGTGTAGCAGATTTGATTTCTGGACTGCTGCTTCCATGGTGTTGATGGTTCATCAGAGCACAATGAAGTCTTTGACAACTTCAATCTTCTCTCCATTTATATGGATGTTGTTTATTGGTCCAGCTGTGAGGATTTTTATTTTGTTTACATTGAGATGCAACCTTTGATCTTCATTAGTAAGTATTTTAAGTCCTCTTCCCTTTCAGCAATCAAAGTTGTATTATCTGCATATCATAGGTTGTTAATGAGTCTTCCTCCAATCCTAGTGTCACATTTTACCTCACATAATCCAGCTTCTCAGATTATTTGCTCAGCATACAGACTGAATAAGTATGGTGAAAGACTACAACCCTAGTACACACCTTTCCTAATTTTAAACCATTCAGTGTTTCCCTGTTCTACTTGAACAACTGCCTCTTGGTCTTTCTACAGGTTCCTCATGAGCACAATAAAGTGTTCCGGAATACTTATGCTTTGCAATATTGTCCATAGGTTATCATTATCCACACAATTGAAAGCCTTTACGTAGTCATTAATGCTTAGGTAAACATTTTTCTGGTATTCTCTGTTTTCAGCCAAGATCTATCTGAAGTCAGCAATGATATCCCTCATTCAATATCTTCTTATGGATACAGCTTGAACCTCTGGAAGTTCTCTGTCAATGTATGGTTGCAGCCATTTTTGGATTACCTTTAGTAAAACATTATTCACATGGGATATCAGTGTTATTGTCTGATAATTATTACATTCTGTTGGATCACCTCTCTTTGGAATGGGCACAACTATGGATCTCTTCCAGTCAGTAGGCCAGGTAGTTGTCCTCCAAATTTCTGGGCATAGATTAGTGAATGTCTCCAGTGTCGCATAAGTTTGTTGAAAGGTTTCAATTTTTATTCCATCAATTCTCAGTGCCTTGTTCTTTGCCAATAACTTCAACATACCTTGGATTTCTCCCTTCAGGATCATTGGCACTTGATCATGTGCTACCTCTTGAAATGGTTGAACATCAACACAATGACTCTATGTGTTCCTTCCATCTTCTTTTGATACTTTCTGAATCATTCAATAATTTGCCCATAGAATTCTTCAATAATGCAAATTGAGGTTTGATTTTTTTCTTCAGTTCTTTTAGATTGAGAAATGCTGAGCATGTTCTTCCCTTTTGTTTTTCTAACTCTAGGTGTTTTCACATTTCATTATAATATATGATTTTGTCTTCTCACGCTGACCTTTGAAATTTTCTGTTCAGCTCTTGTACCTCCTCACTTCTTCCATTTACTTTAGCTTCTCTATGCTGGAGAACAGGTTTTAGAGTCTCTTCTGACATGAATTTTGATCTTTTTCTTCTTTCTTGTCTTCTTAATGACCTTTTGCTTTCTTCCTGTATGATGCTCTTACAGGAAGTGCTGTCCCTACTAGCTAAAAAGTTGACAGTACCTCATCAGAAAGATATGCTTCATAAAGGTCACAGCCTTAAAGGGCCTATGGTGAATTTTACTCTGAACATACTGAATCACTACTAGTCAGAATAGACATGTTGGAAACTAACAGTACTACCAAGTTAATTATTATGGTTTGAATTGTGTCCTCGAAAATATGTATTGAAATCCTATATTTGTAAATTTATACCCTTCTTGTAAATCCTGGAATCCTGGAGTGGCACTGAGGTTTAATGCGCTTGGCTGCAAGTTCAGTTTGAACTGCAAGGTCGACAGTTCAAGCTCACCAGCCATTTCTCAGAACCCCTATACAGGGTCACTTTGAGACAGAACCAACTTAATGGCACTTATAAACAACAATAATAACTTGAAATCCTATGTTCTGGTATGGCACCGTAGGCTAATGAGTCAGACTGCAAGGTCATTTGAACTGCAAGATCAGTGGTTCAAGCTCACCAGCTGCTCCTTGGAAAACCCTTTACAGGGTCACTATGGGTTGGAATTGACTCAACGGCACTTACCAACAACAAAAACAACATTTTGTTGTTATTAGGTGCCCTCGAGTTACTTCTGACTAATAGTGACCTTATGCACAGGAAAATGAATACACTGCCTAGTCCTGTGCCATCTTCACAGTTATTATTATGTTTGAGCACAATGTTGCTGCCACTGTTTCCATTCATCTTATTGGACATCATCCTCTTTTTTGATGAACCTCCACTTTGCCAAGGATGATGTCCTTCTTCAGGGACTGGTCACTCTTGATACATGTCCAAGGAATGAGAAGGGAGGTCCTACATGCTCACTTCTAAGGAGTAGTCTTGTACTTCTTCCAGCACAGCTTTGTTTATTCTTCTGACAGTCAACACAATAATTCTAATACATCAATTCTTCTCTGGTCTTCTGTATTCATTGTCTAATTTTAGAATATACACAAGTAATTGAATATACCATGGATTAGGTCAGGTACACTTTAACCCTTAAAGTGACATCTTTGCTCTTTAACTTTAAAGAGGTTTTTAAAACAGTTAAATCCTATACCTATTGCAATTTGTATACTCCTATACTTGTCATTAGTGTGCTGGTGTGGCTCTGTAGAATAAACACTGGACCACAAGATAGATTTGAAACACAAGGTGGTGATTCAAATCTTCCAGTTGCTCCTTGGAAACCATATACAGGATCACTATGAATCAGTACATACTCCATGACACTTAACAAAAATAATACCTGTGATTATTTGGGTATGGGATTATTATGATAATGCAGTATCAGAATAAGGTGTGCTTTAAGCCAATTGCCTTTGTGATATAAAAAAGCAGATTAGACATAGACAAGGAAATAGAGATGGGGAAGATAGTGGTCACATCATACAAAGAACAAGGCTCTGGGAATTGATGGAGTACAAACGGAATTTTTTCAACAAACTGATGTGGCACTAGAGACATTCACTAATCTATGCCAAGAATGTGGAAAATGGCTACCTGTTGAACTAATTGGAAGTAATCTATATTTGTGCCCATATGCAAAAGATGTGATTCAATGGAATGCAGAAATCATCAGCCAACAGGATTAATATCTCATGCAAGTAAAATTTTGCTAAAGAAAAAATGTTTTTAAAGCTGCAGTAGTACAATGACAGGGAAATGCCAGAGGTTTAGTCTAAATTCAGATGGGGTCACGGAACAAGGGATATCTTTGCTGATGTATGATGGATCTTGGCTGAAAACAGAGAATAACAAAAACATGTTTAACTTTGCTTTACTGAGTATACAAAGTGTTTCGATTGTGTGAGTCATGACAAGCTAAAGACAGCATTGTGGAGAATGAGTATTCCAAAACACATAATTGTGCTCATGAGGAACCTGTACAAAGACCAAGAGGCAGGCATTCAAACAAAAGAATGGGACACTGATTGGTTAAAATTCAGGAAAGGTGTGCACCAGGGTTTCAATATTTCACTATACATATTCAATCTGTATTCTGACCAAATAATCCAGGAAACTGGATTATGTGAAAAAGAACTTGGCATCAGAATTGGAGGAATTCTCATTAAGAAGCTGCAATATGCAGTTGATACAACCTTGCTTGGCGAAAGTGAAGAGGACTTAAAATAATTACTGATGAAGATCAAAGACCACAGCCTTCAGTATGGGTAGTGCCTCAATGTAAAGAAACAAAAATCCTTATCATTGGACCAATAAATCATATCCCTATAAATGGAGAAAGATTGAAGTTGTCAAAGACTTCATTTTGCTCAAATTAGCCATCAGCACTCATGGAAGAAACAGTCAAGAAATTAAAGGATTTATTGCATTAGGCAAATCTGCATAGCACCTCTTCAAAATGTTCAAGAGCCAAGATGTTAGTTTGAGGGCTAATGTGTACCTCATCCAAACCATGGTAATTTCAATATCCCTATATTCATGTGGATACATTGTCCATATTCAAGTTGGGCAATGTATAAGGAAGATCATAGAAAAATTGATGCATTTGAGTTATGGTGTTGGAGAAGAATATTAAAAGTACCAGGGACTATCAGAAGAACAAATAAATCTGTACTGGGAGAAGTACAACCAGATTGTTCCTTAGAAGCCAGGATGGTCAGATTTTGTCTCTCATATTTCAGACATAATATCAGGAGGGACCAGTCACTGGAGGAACACATCATGTTTGCTAAAGTGGAGGGTCAGAGACAAAGGGGTTGATCCCCAATGAGATGGAGAGATACAGTGACATCAGCAGCGGGCTCAAGTTTAGCAATGGTTGTGAGTTGGAACAGAACTGAGCAGTGCCTCATTCAATTGGGCATAAGGCAACTAAGAGTTGGTACCAACTCAATGGCACCTAAGAACAACAACAACGACAAGTTATGCTAGTTCTCTTTTAACAGAACTAGATAACTAAGGAAGCCATAGTGGTATTGTGGGATAAACACTGGGCTTCTAACCTCAAGAGCAGTGGTTCACACCCACTGAGAAAATTTGGCTGTCTGCTCCCATAAAGATTTATGGTAATTTGTTGTTGTTATTAGGTGCCTTCAAGTTGGTATCAACTGATAGCAACCCTACACACAGTTCATTCTTTTCTCAACATAGGATGCCCTTTCACTTTTTTTTTAAGAATCAATTCATTTTTCTTTTACATTCATCCTATCTTATTTCATTGCATTGCAATAATTACAATTACCTGTATGCATCATCAAACAGACAAAGGGTACAACCTGCAAGCCTGCCACCTGGCTGTCAACACACAGATCTGCTTGCTCCCAGAGTCCAGAGTCCCCAGCCGCTCCATCTCTACACATCATTATCTCTATCTCCATTTCTGGTGTTGCTGCTTCTCTGGATAGGGTCCCACACTCTGCTCTTCTCGGATAGGGTCCCACACTCTACTCTTCTCCCTTGATGATCCCAGGGTCCTCCACTCCTGTACTGCAATATCAGTTACTCCCCTCCTTTTGTTACAAAATATTTACCTTTACATTTGCAACACTCACAATCAGTCCTGATAACAATTATTCACTATTGAACCACAAGTGTCTTATCCCCATCTCCTTTCACCAGCCCCATCCAGACAGGTTGGAAACCACTCAGTGAAGATTCACTTCTTGTCTTTGTACCCCACCTCCCCCATTTTGGGTAGCCGGTGTCTAAGTTGCCCATCCCTGTCAACCTTGTGTACTGAAGACCCCCTATATCCTCACTGTAAATATTTGTTCCCTCTTTTGAGCTATTACATCCACAAGCAGATTAGTCTTTTTTTTCTTCTTCTTTCTTATTCTAGTTGAATTCTGATCATCCAGTATGGGTGTTCCTGTGCATCTCCCCTCACTTCATATCAGCTGGATATTCTACTCTCCACTTTAGTCCTCTGTGGCCATGTCATTGTCTCTGGGCCCAGAAGTCCCCAGGTTTCACCATACTGCTGGCCAACCATGTCTCAAGCGATGTTCACAGGAGTCTATTGAATGTAGTCGGACTTAGCTCACAGCTTCATTGCTGTTTTTCCCCTACTCACCCTTATTGGTGACCAATATGCTCAGCAGCAAGACCACATGACTGCTTGTGTATTCCCCTTGAACTTTAGTCTTGGAAGGAGGTTTGCCCTGAGGGGACCTGACTTTGTTTTTGATTTTTCCTGCTAATCTTTCTTTTCAGAAGTATCTTCTGTTTCTTCTAGCTGTTCCAGGCTGGTCAGCTTGTCCTTTCAGTGGAAATTTCTCACCTCAAAATATTCTGAATAAGCAGATCTCCAGAGATGAGAAATCTCCACTTGAAAGGATGAGCAGACCAGCCTGGAGCTGCTAGAACAACAAAAGACACTTCTTGAAAGAAAGACCTGCAGGAAAAATGCAAAACAATGGAGGCAGATGGACTGTTACTACAAAAACAAACAAATTGCTTCCCTAGGAAACATCAAGGCAAGTGGCCAGGTCCTCTCAATGCAAACCCCCTTCCAAGACTAAGACTCAAAGGAAATGCACGCTCTGATTGGTGACC
>NW_006409008.1:340949-342187 GCF_000296735.1 Chrysochloris asiatica | reverse complement strand
GGGGGAAGTGTAGGTGGTGGGTTTCTAGGATATACCCTTTGATCGGTTGATGATGCATGGAGGGGACTGGAACCATGGCAATGAAATGATATACGATGGAATGAATGTAAAACTAAAGTTCTGTCATGTAAACTATCATATAATTCACAATAAAACATTAAAAAATATATTCTGGATAAGGATCAGCATTCCATCTATGGTCTTATGCAATGCAAGGAACAGGAACAGATATATAATATTTTTTAAAGGATGTTTAATGCCAAAATTAGTGCCTAGAACATATCTTGATAAGTATTCAAGAATATAATTAAGCTTCCAAGAATATTGCTGGATTGAGAAGTTTCTACTTCTTCCCTTTTACATTCCAATAATAATTTTTTGATAATATTAATTTTGAATAAGTAGTATTACTATTGCTGTTATTATAATTTAATAGTGCTACTTAACTCTTGATGTTTAAAAAAACCATTTTCATGGTCCTAGTTTACAACAACTTTTTATAAATAGTAGAGACCCTAATGTAAATGCTTCCTTATCATATTTGCAGTGTTTATCATTTAGATGACACCAAGCTGATAAAAATTTGAATAATATCCCTGTTGAATTTCATAATCTTAACATTAAAAGCTGATATTTGTTTACCCCAAGTTAACTAAGTTTTATTGAAGTAAAAATCATCTTACAATTTAATGTTAGATAAAATAAGTTTTAATTGACCACCACTCATCTGTCAGTTTGTCATACTGTGGGGGCTTGTGAGTTGCTGTGATTCTGAGGGCTATGCCACAGGTATTTTAAATACCAGTAGTGTTACCTATGGTGGACAGGTTTCAGTTGAGATTCCAGACGAAGACAGACTAGGAAAAAGGAGTGATGAACTATTTCCGAATATTTAGTCACTGGAAAATAAGCCCCTTAAAATGAGACTGGGGAAGAGTTACCTCTTCAAAGTAGAGTTGACCGTGATAATGAGAATGGAGTAGAGCCTGTGGGAGTAAAGCCCACAGGACCTTCATTTGCTGATGGGGCACAACTCAAAATGAAGAGAAACAGCTATAAACATTCATAAATAACCAGAACATGGAATGTACAAAGTACGAATCTAGGAAAATTGGAAATTGTAACAATGAAATAGAACACATAAACATCAATATTTTAGGCATTAGTGAACTGAAATGGACTGGTATTGGACATTTTGAATCTCACAACCACGTGGTTTAATATGCTGGGAATGATAA
>NW_006409008.1:337742-339148 GCF_000296735.1 Chrysochloris asiatica | reverse complement strand
TCTCTTATACTTCAGACAAACTGTCAGGAGGGACCATTCGCTGGAGAAGGATATCATGTTTGGTAAGGTGGAGGGTCAGAGAAAAATAGGAAGACCCCCAGCGAGATGGATTGGGAAAATGACAGCATCAAAGGGCTCAATTGTGGCAACAATTGTGAGGTTGGCCCAACCCCAAGCAGTGTTTAGTTCTGTTGTATATAGGGTTGCTATGAGTCAGCACTGACTAGTGGCACCTAATACAACAATTGGGTATTAAACAAATTTTATTTAACTCATTTCAAACATGTTTTAAGACATTGCTTTGATTTGGGAGATGGAGGATTTATCTAAAAAATATAAGTTTCACTCTTTTGTTTAGTATACAATAGTCTAATAAGATATCCTTTTCCATTATTTCATTCAGAACATTTGTTAGAAGTTTTCTTTTTCTTTGATGCTGCTAGGAATACCTTTGTGGCCTCAGCCAGGAAATCTGGCATTAGACCACTGCTCACTCATCTACAATTCACTTCTGTGTTTAAAGTAAATCCCCAACAACTGCAGCATGGTTACTCTCCACCTGATTATCCAAGACTGGCATCTAATGTTTAATAAGCTTAAATGAAGACTTAGTGATAAGAACAAACCTTACCCCTCTTACATCTAACCACTTTATAAGATTAGATTCCTGGTGTGGTGCTATAGGATCAGCATTGGACTGTGAACCACAAGGTTGGCCGTTCAAACCCACCAGCTACTCCTCGGAAACCCTATTCACAGTCGCTATGAGTTGGAGTCTAATAGACTGCATTTAACAATGATAAGAGAATCAGTTTCCACCCTTGAACCAGGCAAAGGTTTTCTTAGTCTTAGTTGTTGTCTTTATTGCTTTTGCATGAACCCTCCATACCTGACTTGCCGTAAGCCAAGTTGCAAATATTCATACATGAATATGATGACAAGAACTACTAGTCATTTATAGAATTAAGTCCTGCAAAAACCATGTAGGGGAGAACAAATAAGATGGCGGATTGGGTGGAAGTGTAGTAAAGGAGCTCCACCAGCAACAACACAGAATACTTGACCAAGCAGGCTCAGGGGATTGTCCCAGAACTGTGAACAACATATAAAGGAATATTTATAAGGTTGGAAGGCTTACAGCTGGGGAATTTGTGGCAGAAGCAAGAAATCCATTGTTTTCTAATTCGAGATGCTCAGTTGCTTGAGAAGCCGCCATCTTGGGTGAGACCAAGCGGGAGAAGGATCGGAGCGGACACAGACGCCTGGCATAACTACAGAGATAAAGGTGTGGACATTCTTCTCTTTTGGTAGCTGTTCATTGGTCCCTTGTTGTCTACAAACCTCCATTCTGGTGACTATAGGGGTGCCTGAACTAGTGGGCACCCCAGCCCCACCCTCGGAGGGTT
>NW_006409008.1:309836-322589 GCF_000296735.1 Chrysochloris asiatica | reverse complement strand
GTTTATCTTTTCTATTTTATTTAAATGTTCAACAGTATATGATTGTTGTTAAGTGTTGTCCAGTGAGTTTTCACTCATAGTGACTCTGTATAGGGTTTCCTTGAGTTCAGTAGTCTAGGACTTACCCTATAGCACCACACCAGGACTGCACACAGTATTACATTGTTGTTGTTGTTAAGTGCTGTCGAGTCGGTTCTGATTCTTAGCAACCCTATAGAGTTTCCAAGGATCATCTGCTCACTTTTATCCACCAACTTTGTGCTGTTGGATAAGCACAAGTCCAATGCTTATCCTACAGCACCACAATAGCAGTTGTATGATAGATCTGTTTATGTAGGAAAATGTAAAACATAAAATTGAAAGGTTATTAAAAATTAATATTTAATCATTATCAGCATCAGTCTTTGACAACAATGAAAGATCATTTTAACAATATAAATTTAGTTTCAAAGAAAGAATATGATGGAAATCATGTTTCTTGCATTATAAGTACTTATTCCAATAACATCTCAGGGACTTTAGCAAAATAGGTCATCCACTGAATGATAACTATAATCTTAATGTTAGTAGTACACCAGAGGATTTGTAAAACACCTTAATTTGCACATCAGATATTCTTCCAATTGTATTTCTTCGTGTGTATGTGTGTGTGTTTATGTCTCTAACTCTAGATATTTGTAGAGCTCAGATGTAGCATAAGTAATTTGTAGGTATCCAGAATTTCTTTGCAAAGAAAAAGAGAAGGATTAATTTATTAAAATTAACTTTTAGTTAATCAGGAAAACTGGATACAGATCTGCCCCACTTCAGGGAAAAGATGTATACCACTTTTCAGACAGAAAGTATATTCTTCTGAGTGACCTAGTGTTGGCCTTTAAGGCAGGAATAGATTTGTTTTGATAGACCTCTGTATGCAGCTACCTGCAGAGAGAAGGGAATCCTACTAGAGAGAATTCTTAAAACAGTAGTTAAAATATTATTTCATTCTCATGATGCTTTTACATATGGTTTTATATTCTGCATAATTTATAGCCTCTTAATTAAAAATATTTCATCTCAGAATCAATAAAAAAAAAATAGAATTAACAAGATGGTTGTATAACCTTCATGGCAAGATTTTATCCTATTGAAATCGAACAAGTCCACTCTGGGAGAGTTACCAGTAAGATGTAAAATGAATGAGAAAAGAAAATACAACAGAATGTACCAGATGTTTTTCACATGTTTTCATACATATATCTTTCTTTTTAGCTTTAGTTGTATCTTCAGTGCAGTGTACATAATTTTACTCACAGCAGACAGTTATGCATTATATATTCACATATGGATGTCATCTCTGAAGATTTATTGAAATAAAAAAAAAAAATACTTCATGGAAAGAAGTTTATGCTGAACCTACATAGGCAAAATCATATAGTCAGATGCTCTACTCAGGGGGTTTCATATCACTTTCTCACTGGGTAGTATAAGGATTAATGAGTTAAAATGTGAAGGTAGAAAGTACTATGGAAGTTAAAGCATTATCAAGGTAACTTGAGAGTGAAGCACAAGTGATTTGCAATCTCATCAGCTCTTTGAAATGTGTGTCTAGCCTGGCTCACAGTTTCATTTAATAGTGTTTTATAGGTTGGAAAATTCTTATCAGATAAAACATATTCTATAAACATATTTTGAAGATGAAATATATTCTATTGAAATCAGACTAATTTGCACAATCTTTTTTCTATACATTTAGTTAATTCATGTTTCTCAAAATAGAAGAAAAGCTGAGATATGGTTCCAAAACTAATTTAATAAAATATGATGCTGACATCAGTTATAACCCATCTACTATCATTTGATTGATTAAACTGTAGTTGTCTTAATTAGTGCAAGTGAAGTTGAATTAATTTATATTAAGGTCACAATTCTCATATTGTACACTTTAAAAGACAGTCATGCAAATACTTATTGTTTCCATAAAATTTACATAGATTTTATTACTGCATTTCAATAATTTGTAATGGTACTAATGTCAATTATAAAATATAATTAATTAATGTTAATAAAACATTTTAAATAGGCATGAAAATTCTTTTATTTATAAGTCAAAATTTCCAAGTATCCTTGTCTGACCTACTCTGCCATGTTATATGGAGAATTAGTCCAGAACAATAGTATGCTGATGATGAATTTTGTTTTATATTAATATTTATTTATTTATATTGCTGTTTTTAGTTACTGTAGAGTCCACTCTGACTCATAGCTACCCTATGCACAACAGAACGAAGTGTTGCACCATTCTAACAATTGTTGTTATGTCTGAGTCCACTGTTGCAGCAACTGTGTCAACCCATCTCATTGAGGGTCTCCCTCTATCATGCCTGCTGTCATTTTTCAGTGACTGGTCCTTCCTGATATATACAAAGTATATGGGAAAAAATACCCCATATTTGCTAGTAAGGGATATTCTGGCTGTAGTTCTCCCAAGATAGATTTGTTTGTCCTATATTTGTCCATGGTACTTTAAATATTCTCCAACAAAACAATTAAAATGCATCAATGCTTCTCCAGTCTTTCTTATTCCCATGGATATGACACAATATGGCTTGGACCAGACTCATGTTAGTCCTCAAAGTGGTATCTAATATATAAAATAATATAATATTTATTGTCCATGATTGAATTGTATCCCCCACAACATATGTGTAAAGTTGGCTGGGCCATAATTCTCACTGGTTTGGCAGCTATGTAATAATTAGCATGATGTGATCTGATGTGATAAACCAATAAAAGGATTAGGAGTGGGACACACCACACTTAGTCCCATCATGACCCAATCTAAAGTAAGGGAGATCCTCAGGAGTATGGCATGCAAACCCTTTTATCTTACATGAGATAAAGGAAGAGAGATGTGAGCTAAGAAAAAGGGACCTGGTAGCATCAATGGGCTCAAGCGGGGCAACAATAGTGAGGTTGGCCCAGGACTGGGCAGTGTTTCCTTCTGCTGTGCATAAGGTCACTACGAGTTGCTACTGACTCGATGGCACCTAACAACAACAACAACAAGTACCATGAAGAAAAAAAACAAAAAACAGATGTGAAGTGTGTCGTTTGAACCTGGGGTTCCTGCGCTGCGAAGCTTCCAGATCCAGGGATGCTCAAAGGAAACAAGGGCCTTTCTCCAGGTCGGTGTTCTGAATTTGGAATTCTAGTTTTTTAAACTGTGAAAACATCAATTTGTTTGTTAAACACACTTGTGATATTTCTGTTATAGTAGGACAGGATAACAGACGTTTATTTGACCTCATCTAACAACTATTACGCATTGGGCTGCCAACCTCAGGGTAAGCAGTTCGAAACTATCAGCGGTTCCGCGGGAGAAAGCTGAGGCGTTCTGCTCCCATAAAGATTTACAGCCTCGGAAACCCTGTGCAAGGTCACTATGAGTCGGAACAGACTCCACGGTACTTAACAACAACAACTATTAAAGGAGTCCTGGTGTGGCACTGTGGGCTAATGCATCAGACTTTGAAGTCGTTTGAACTGCAAGGTCAGTGGTTCAAGCTCACCAGCTGGTCCTTGGAAACTATACAGGGTCTCTATGGGTCAGAATCAACTCGACGGCACTTAACAACAACAACTATTAAACTGGACCGCAACGTCGGTTTTAACTACAAGTTTGGGCGTTCATACTTAATCATCCAGTCCTCTAAAACGCTATGCTAGGTCGCAACGATTCAGGACTAACTCGATGGTACTTAACAATACATACTTTGATGTCCTGGTGTGGCACTGTAGGATCAGCACTAGACTGCTAACCCCAAGGTTTGTGGTTCAAACCCAACAACTGCTCCTTGGAAACTCTAGGCAGGATCATTAAGTGACAGTACTAACTTGACTGTACTTAAGATCAAGAACAATACATATTTTGAGTGCATTGGCTCCATAGGATTAGCACTGGACAATGAACCACAAGATTAACAGTCCAATACCATAAGCTGTTACACATAAAAAAGATGAGGTTTTCTACTCTGGCAACATTTAAAGGCAAAGAAACCATATAAGGTAGCTATTGAGTCAGAACCTGCTTGACGGCACTTAACAAGTGGTTGTTGTTGTTGTTAAGTGCTGTCGAGTCGGTTCCGACCCATAGCGACCCTGTACAGGGTTTCCAAGGGTGTAAATGTTTACGGGAGTAGAAAGCCTCATCTTTCTACAACAAGTGGTAGCGTGGATAAAAAGGAGTCCTAGTGTTGTGCTGTGGGTTAATGCGCCAGACTGCAAAGCCGTTTGAACTGCAAGGTCGGTGGTTCAGTCTCACCAGCTGCTCCTCAGAAACCCTATACAGGGTCACTATGAGTCAAACTTAACAAAATAAGGTCTTAAAAGGTTGTTGTTGTTTTTTTTTTTTTCCTATTGATAGCCTCTTTATTTCTTGCAGCAAAATAGACTGCTACCAAATTAGTCAATACAAAGAGACTTTTTTCCTAAATAAATATAAAACAGGCATAACTCACCAACAGATAGTAACAAAATAATTCCTAAAAACAAACAAACAAAAATCAAAACACTATTCAAAGCAAAGATAAATAATTATCTTAGACAAAACAGGGGTTTTGCATTTAAGTGATTTAGGTTGTAGCTGTTATTGCACAACAGCAAGCATTTAAAACACAGTATCAAGCTACAGAAACGTGTCGAAAATAAACAAGAATTCTGAACACATTGCTAAGTTCTTTCTGGAAGTATGTACCCACGCCAAACCAGGATCAATGGTTTTCAATACCAAATGGGAGCCTGAGGCTTGTTGGCAGATCTCCTTCATGGTATTTACAAACTTCATCGGGGTCTGGGTCTGGAGAGGTGCAGAGTGAACTAGTCTTGGTCCAGGAACGGAACCGGCAAGCTTCTTGCTGAATTTTTATGCTATCGTATTTTGACAACTATGTGTTGGAATCAACTCAAAGGCAATGGGTTTTATAGTTTCATTGTAATATATTTGTTTAAAATAATATTGTGTTTTGTGGGTTTTAACTTTTTATTTGTACATTACAAAAAGTATGTATCATGAATTAAATTGTGTCTTTATGTGGCATTGTAGGATAAACACTGGATGCTAACCACAGGTTTGTGCTTCAAACCCATCAGCTGCTCCTCAGGAACACTATACATGCTGCCTATGAGTGTAAACTGACTTGATGGCACTTAACAAAAACAACAACAAATATGCTTATGTACAAATCCCTGTTACCTGTGAACATGACCTTTTTAGGATTTTTCATAGACGGTATTATCCGCTAAGGTTCCTGGGTGATGCCAAGGGTTAATGAATTCAGCTGCTAACTTAAAGACCAGAAGGTCAAGTATTCCCAGAGGCACTTCACAAGAAAGCTTGGGTAATCTACTTTTGAAAAGTCAACCATTGAAAATCCTATGGAGTACAATTCTACTCTACCAAACATGAGTTGACCTTGAATTGTGATAAACTTGAGGACAACTGGTTTGGTTTTTTAAATGAAGCCCAAAAGTGTGTCCTAATTCCTGCTTAATGAATTCTTATAAAAGCAGGATGGGGGCAGGGGGCAGACATAATATGAAGATGTATCTAAAAGCCAAGAAACACTTGGGACTTCTAGAAGCTTGAAGAGACAAATAAGATTTTAGCAGCTAGAATGTGGTCTTGCAGCTGCCATGAATTTAGACTTCTAGCTTCTGGATCAAAAGAACTGATTTCTGTTATTTAAAGTCACCTACTTTGTAATATTTTGTTAGAGCAACATCAGGAAATTCAGTCAGTATATATCATCTTATAATTTATTTATTTTTTCCATTCAACATTTTTCATATTAATATTATAGATTCTAGCCTGGTGCATTTCAAATGCTACATAATGTGTTTACCCAGATGCTATAATGAAAACCCTCCTCAACATCTCCAGGTACACATGTGTAAGTTTCTAGTGAGCATGATAGTATAGCAACAGCTGTATTGTATGATGTATGCAATTTCATCCCTATAGAGGACAAACACCATCAGTTGCTCCTAGGAGTGACATTTTACTCTAATTGACTATGTATTCTGATTGTGTTAGCATTTGTCCTCAATTTTTATGTATAAATAAATATTATCATAAGTCAAATTTATAAAAGTCAGCATGGGTTTATGAAATGTCCATTTTGAATAACATTTTTAGCTTTTTGGCATGACTGTACTAGTATGTAGGATCAATGAAACAACAAAGTTCTGACTTTAATAGGCTGTTAAATTGTTAAATCTGAAAGGTTACTTTATTTTCCTTATTCATTTTAAATAAAACATGCCTCTTTTTCAAGAATGAGATGCAGTGTTTTTAATTATAAAACAATGTGCCCTGGGTCAATAGTGGCTAGGTACAGTTAACTTGTTCCAATCCTGTAAGGGTGATCAGGGGAATATTTGACAGTTTCTCATACTGTCCACTTAAATAGAACTTATAGGCCACCATTTGGTAGGTTTGAGAAAAACAAGGGAAATGACAGGCTAGGCATATGTGAATTATGAGCAGGGAATAAAATCTGATCAATTAATTGTTCACTAATCTTGCAACCATGGTTTAGACATCTATCATACACCTATAATCATTTTTGTACCCTGTTGCTTAACAGTTATTTATTTTGCAGCAATTCGTATATTGATTTCTTCCTTCAAGGAAATTCAAGGTGATCATAAACTTGTACAATGTTTGTCTTGGCATTACCTATGAAATATTGGATCCATAAGGAAAAACCTCACCTACAAAACCCAGAACATATAAATTGGAATAAAAAACTCTACCCACTGCTATCTAGTCAATTCCAACTGACAGTGAACTTATAGGACATAGTAGAGTTGTCATGAGGTTTCCAAGGCTGCCATCTTTATAGAAGGAGACTGCCACATCATTCTGTTGAAGAGTATGTGGTGGTTTGCATCTGTTGAACTTTTGGAGCAGTCTACTTAATTCACTGTGCTACCAGTGCTTGTTCACTAGCTGCTATTGCAAAAGTTAATAATTAGTTACATTAATTAAACCATGCCTGGAGTTTCTAAGTATTTTCTGGGTTTATGAAACATAAATCAATAACTGTTAATCTGTTATCTCCATTAGCAGCAGAGGAATTTCACATACAGTCGAATAATGTCAATTTTATTGTTGCTGTTGTTAAGTGCTGCCAAGCCCGTTCTGACACATATCAACCGTGTATAGGGTTTTTGAAGAGCAACTGGTGGGTTTCAATCAGTTTATTAGATGAATTAAATATAAAGTTGATTAATTCTAAAATGGTTTTGTATTTTTTTACACCAATTAATCAAATCAAAATAAAACTTTTGAAAGTTTCTTCTGCTAGATATGGAACTTGTGATGATATTATAAATGTTCTTTTTAATTTTGTTCAAAGGTTAAAAATTGATCTTTTTTTTTAAATGACATTAATCAACTTTGGAGAGGCTTGCAGGTGATTTATATTTTTAAAAAGCATATTGAAAGAAATATATTTTTTCAGAAAATATATTTAAGATTAGCAAACTCTTTGAAGTACATGGATGTTCAAGAATAATCGTTCTGCTTGGCATTTTTAATGTTTAAATGATAAATGTGAAGAAATTATTTTTTTAATTCAAATTACACAATTACAGTTTTAAGCTTTTAAAACTTATTTTCGAGGAAGTTTTTAAAAAGAAATATTTTCTAGGTTCGTTGTAATAATTAAAGTAATTTATCAATAAAATATATCAAATATTATGTAATGTCATGTATTTTAGTACTGTATTTTACTATAAAATAGTCTTAGTTTAGAAAATAATTTTGTAGTCACTTTATTTTTTCTAGATATAATCAAATTGGTTTCCTTACTAATGGGACCAGTTTACTCTAGTGTGGTGCTGTGGGTTAATGCACCAAACTACAAAGCTGTTTGAACTACAAGGTCAGTGGTTCAAGCTCATCAGTTGCTCCTTGTAAACAATATACAGGGTCACTATGGGTTGCAATTGACTTGACGGCACTCAACAACAACCTCTCCTTGAAGTCCTGGTGTGGTGCTGTGGGTTAATGCACTAGACTGCAAAGTCAGTTTGAACCACAAGGTTGATGGTTCAAGCTCACCAGCTGCTCCTTGGAAACCCTATACAGGGTCGCTATGTGTCATTGAAAATAAAACAAAAATCCTCATCACTGTACCAATAAACATTCTTATCAATGGAGAAATGATTGACATTGTCAAGGACTTCATTCTTCTTGGATCAACTATCAACACTCATGGAAGCAGCAGTCAAGATATCAAACAATGTATTGCATTAGGCAAATCTGCTGCACAAGACCTTTTTAAAGTGTTGAAGAGCAAAGATGTCAGCTTGAGGACTAAGGTACACCTGACCCAAGCCATGATATTTTTAATAACTTCATATGTATGCAGAAGCTGGACAGTGAATAAGGAAGACCGTAGAAGAATTGATGCTTTTGAGTTATGGTATATTGAGAATATTGAAAATGCCATGAGCTGCCAGAAGAACCAACAGATCTGTGTTGGAAGAAGTACAGCCAGAGTGCTCCTTGGAGGCCAGGATGGTCAAACTTTGTCTCTCATCCTTTGGACATATTGTCAGGAGGAACCAGACCAGTTGCTGGAGAAGGATATCATGTTTAGTAAGGTGGATGGTCAGAGAAAAAGAGGAATACCCCAAGCGAGATGGATTGACAAAGCGGCAGCATCAATATGCCGAAGCATGGCAACAATGATGAGGTTGGCCCAGGATTGGGCAGTGTTTCTTTCTGCTATGCTTAAAGTCGCTATGAGTTGGTACTGACTAGATGGCACCTAACAACAACAACACAAGGATGGCCAGTTAATACCACTATTATTCAAATTTATACATCAACCACTAAAGCGAGTGTAATAAAACTGAAAAATTCTAATATCTTCTTCAGAATGAAATTGATCAAACATGCAATCAAGATGATTGATAATTATTGTTGATTGGAATTTGAAGGTTGGATACAAAGAGGAAGAATGAGTAGTTAGAAACTATGGCCTTAGTAACAGAAATGATGCTGAAACCAGCATGATAGAATTCTGTAATACCAAAAACTTATTCTTTGCAAATACCTTCTTTAAGCAGCGAAAGGTGACAATACACATGGACCTTATCAGATGTGATAGAAAGGAATCAAATTGATTACATTTGTGGGAAAATATGGTGGAGAAGCACATTGTGAGCAAAAACAAGGTGAGAAGCAGGCTATGGGACAGACCATCAATTGCTCATATACAATTTCAGGCTGAAGCTGAAGAAAATGAACAAGCCCACAAGATCCAAAACATAACATTGAATATGTTGTTGTCAGTGGTCATTGAGTCAATTCTGACTCATAGCGACTTAATGAACAACAGAACAAAAAACTTCCTGATCTTCATTACATTCACAGTCACTGTTAAGTTAGAGCACTTTGCAGCTACCACCGAGAACGTCCACCTCATTGGGTGTCTTCTTCAATTTTGCTAACCCTCCACTTTACCAAGCATGATTCCTTCTCCAGAGACTGGACCCATCTCATGATATATCTAAAGTATAAGAGACAAAGTTTGGCCACCTGGCTTCTAAGGAGCATTCTGGATATAAGTTTTCCAAAACAGATTTTCTTGTTCTTCTAACAGTCACTGGTACTATTTAATATTCTTCATCAACACCATAGCACAAATGCATCGATTCTTCTACACCCTTCTTTATCCACTGTCTGATTTTCACATGCGCATGAAGCTATTGAAAATACCATGGCTTGGATCAAGAGCACCTTAGTCCTCAAACTGACCTGTTTACTCATGAACAATTTAAAGAAGCCTTGTGCATTGCCTAATGCAATACTTGATTTGATTTCTTAACTGCTGCTTTCATGAGTGTTGATAGCTAATTTGAGCAAAATAAATGAAGTCTTTCACAACTTCAATCTCTTCTCAATTTACATGGATGCTATTTATTGGTCCAGTGATGAGTATTTTTGTTTTCTTTACATTAAGGTGCAACCCATATCAAAAGCTGGGGTCTTTGATCTTCATAAATTAGTATTTTAAGTCCTCTTTGCTCTCAGCAAGCAAGGTTGTATCATCTGCATATGGAAGCTTGTTAATGAGTCTTCCTATAATACTGATGCAATGTCCTTCTTCACACAATATAGTTTCTTGGATTATTTACTTAGCATACAGATTGAATAAGAATCATGAAAGGATTCAACCCTGGTACACACCTTTCCTAATTTTATACCATTTAGTATCCCCTTCTTCTGTTCTAATGACTGCCTCTTGGTCTATGTAGAGCTTCTTTATTAGCACAATTAAGTGTTCTGGAATACCTATTCTTTGCAATGTTATCCATAGCTTGTCATGATCCACACAGTTGAAAGCCTTTGCATAGTCACTAAAACAAGAGTAAATCTCTTTCTTATATTCTCTGTTTTCTGCCAAGATGCATCTGATATCATGAATGATTTTCTGTCAGTTCCCTGTCAATTTACTGCTACAACTATATTTTAATTATCTTCAGCAACATTTTACTTGCATATGCTATTGTTCGGTGATTGCCCATATTCTTTTTAGTCACTTATCTTTTGAATAGGCACAAATATCGATCTCTTCGAATCGGTTGAACAGGTAGCTGTCTTCCAAATCTCTTAGCAAAAATAAGAGAGTGCCTCCATTGCTGCATCAGTTTGCTGAAAGATTGCAATTTGTATTCCATCAATTCTCAGAGACTTTTTCTTTGCCAATGACTTTAGTGCACCTTGGAATTCTTTCTTCATTATCATTAGCTCTTGATTACATGGTACCACTTGAAATCATGGAACATCATCCATTTCTATTTGGTACAGTGCTTCTGTGTATTTCTTCAATCTTCTTTGGATGCTTTCTACATCATTCAATATTTTGTCCATAGACTCTTTCAATGTTGCAAGTTAAGTCTTGGATTTTTTTTCTTCCGTTCTTTCAGATTCAGAAATACTGAGTGTGTTTTTCCCTTTTGGTTTTCTAAGTCTAGGTCTTTGCACATTTCACTATAATATTTGACTTTGTCTTCTCGAGCTGCCCTTTGAAATTTTCTGTTCAGCTCTTTTAAACAACTCATTTCTTCCAATTGCTTCAACATGTCTACATTGGAGAACAAGTTCCAGTCTTTTCTGATATCCATTTTGTTAGTTTATTTCTTTCTTATTTTTTTTACTGAACCTTGCTTTATTCCTGTATGATGTTTTTTTGTGTGTCATACCACAGGTCTTCTGGTCCTCAGTAACTAGTGTCTAATGATTTACTGTCTAATGTTCTTGAGATGATCTCTAAATTCAGATGGGATAGGTTAAAGATTAAATTTTGGCTCTTGTGGACTTGTTTTAATTTTTTTCAACAACAGCCTGAACTTGCATATGGGCAATTGATGATTTGTTCTAAAGTCTGCCCCTTGTTTTGACTGATGATATAGATCTTTTCCACCATCTCATCACTCATATGTAGTCAATTTGACTTTTGTGTATGCCTTGTGTTGAGATCCATGTACATAGTTGTCTTTTATGTTGTTTTAAAAAGGTATTTGCAATGAGCAAGCCATTGGTTTTACAAAATTCTACCACACAATCTCCAGAATTATTTCTGTCACCAAAGCTATATCTTCCAATTAATGATCCTCTTCTTTGTTCCCAACCTTTGCATTGCAATCAACAGTAATTATCAATACATCTTTATAGTATGCTTGATCTATGTCAGACAGAAGAATTTGGACTAGTTCTTCAATTTTATCATCACTGGCTTTAGTTGTTGGTGCATACATTTGAATAATAATGATATTAGCTAGTCTCCTTGTAGGTGTATAGTTATAATCCTATTGCAGACAGTACTATATTTCAAGATAGATTGTGAGACGTTCTTTTTTATAATGAATGTGATGCCATTCCTCTGCAATTTGTAATCCTCAGCATAGTAAACCATATGATTTTCAGATTAAAAATGGTCAACACCAGTCCTTTTCGGCTCACTTATGCCTATGATATTGATCTATATGCATCCCATTTAACTTTTGATAATTTGTAATTTGCCTAAATTCATATTTCATATAGTTCATATTCCAATTATTAGTGGATGTTTACAACTGTATCTCCTCATATTGCATTGCATACTCTAAGTAAATGAAGGTCCTGAAAGCTTTATTCCATTAATGTCATCATGGTTAACTTTTGAGTGCCTTTCAACTGAAAAAACTCATCTTCTGTCACTATATCTGACAGTATTTTGATGTTCTTCATCATTTCAATATTTATTATTCTGGTGCTGACACTGATTCACTTCTCCTCATAAGATTTCAGTGGTTAAACATTCTGAAGTAGTAGTCCACCTCTTCTTTTTCCTAGTCTGTCTTAGGCTGGTAGCTCAGCTGAAACCTAGCCAGAGTGGTGTACCCTGCTGGTATTTTCAATACCAGTGGCATAACTTGCAGTATCACAGTAATACACAAGCCACCACAGTACAACCAACGAGTGGTGGGATTTTGAATACATTCCACCTGAATTAACAGATCAATTGCATTTGACATCGGTGACTTGAGGCCAGAAGAATTATGTAATGACATTGAGAACATCATACAGAAGAAAGAAGAAGGTCATTTAAAATCAGAAAGAAAAAAAAAAAAAAAGAATGTCAGAAGAGACTCTGAAACTTGCTATTGAGCTTAGAGAAGTAAAGCGAATTGAGAAAATGAGGAGGTAAAAGACCT
>NW_006409008.1:302024-309736 GCF_000296735.1 Chrysochloris asiatica | reverse complement strand
AAGAACACACTCAGTATTTTTCAAGCTGAAATAAATGAAAGAAAAAAAAAAAAAAGAATGTCAGAAGAGACTCTGAAACTTGCTATTGAGCTTAGAGAAGTAAAGCGAATTGAGAAAATGAGGAGGTAAAAGACCTGAGCAGAAAATTTCAAAGGGAAGCTGTTACAGATGAAATCAAGTATTATAATGAAATGTTCAATGACCTAGAGTTAGTAAGCCAAAAGGGAAGAACATGGTTAGCATTTATCAAGATGAAAGATCTGAAGAAAATACTTGCAATATTGAAGGATTGTATGGTAAAGTAGATAGTCAGTGATAAAGAGCAAGACCCCAATGAGATTTATTGGTACAGAGGCAGCGGCAATTTGCTCAAATATAACAATAATTGTCAGGATGCCAATTATTGTTTTGTTTTGTTCCATTGTACATAGGGTTTCTATAAGCTGGAACCAACTTGACAGAACCTAACAACAACAACAGGTAAACATTGAATGATGTAAGAAGCATGGAAAGAATTCAGAGTCGCTATACCAAAAATAAATGATCAATGCTCAACCACTTCAAGAAGAGTCAGATGATCAAGAATCAATGCTACTGAAGGAAGAAGTCCAAGCTGTACTGAAGGCATTAGTGAAAATCCAGGCTCTTGGAATTTACAGAGCACAAATTCAAATCTTTCAACTAACTGATACAGCATGAAGCTCTCACTCATTTATGCTAAGGAATTTAGAAGATGGATCCTTGACCAACCGGTTGAAAATATCCATATTTAAGCCCATACCAAAAAGAGGTGACTCAACAAAATATGGAAATAATTGAACAATACACTGATATAACATACAAGTAAATTCTTGATTTAGATAATTCAAAAATGGTTGCAGCAATAAATAGACAGAGAACTGCCAGAAATCCAAGCTAGATACAGCAGAGGACATGGAACAAGGGACACATGGATAGCACCTGATGGATCTTGCCTGAAGGCATAAAATATCAGCAAGATGTTTACTTGTGCTTAAAACTATGGTTAATGTTTCCAAAAATGTGTATTCCAAAACAATGCATTGTGCTCATGAGAAACCTGCATATAGACCAAGAAGCAGCTGTAAGAATAGAAGAAGATACTGAATGGGTTAAAATCAGGAAAGGTGTGTGCCAGGATTGTATTATTTCACCTTTCTTATTCAGTGTGTATGCTGAGCAAATAATCAGAGAAGCTGAATTATATAAAGAAGAACATGGCATCAGGATTGGAGGTAGACTCACTGACAACCTGTGAAAAATAGATGATACAACCTTGCTTGCTTAAGAGGACCTAAAACACTTACTGACAAAGATCAAACAGTAGCGCTTTCAGTATAAATAGCACCTCAATGTAAAGAAAACAGTCTCACAACTAGACCAATAAATACCATTATGATAAATGGAGAAAAGATTGAATTTTTCAAATAGAGAAGAGATTGAAGTTGCCACACTTCATTTTGAATCCACAATAAATATTTATAGAAGTAGCAGTCAAGAAATCAAATTATTTAGTGCGTTAGGAAAATTTGCTGCACAAGACCTCTTTGGAGTATTACAGAGCAAAGATTTCAATTTGAAGAACAAGATTAGCAGGATCTCAGCCATAACATTTCCAATAACCTCGTATGTATGTGAAGTCGGACAATGAATAAGCAAAACCATAGAAGAATTGATGCATTTGAATTATGATGTTGGAGGAGAATATTGAAAGTACCATGACTGCCAGAAGAAAAAACAAATCTATGTTGGAAGAAGTAGAGCCAGAATGCTCTTTGGCAACCAGGATAACAAGACTTCATCTTTCATGCTTTGGATATGCTATCAACAGTGACCAGTCTATGAGGAAAAAGTTATCATGCTGTGGCAAATGTGGGGTCAGAGAATATGAGGAAGAAACTCAATAAGATGGATAGATATAGTGGCAGCAAAAAAATGGTCTCAAACATAAAAATAATTATGAGGATGGCGCTGGACCAGGTAATGTTTGTTTTGCTTTACATAAAGTCCCTATGCATAGGAAGTGACTTGATGGTACCTGAGAATATTAACCAGTCTGTCTTTCCATCCATCCACCTCTCTCTCTCTCTGTCTCTCTAAATGTATGTATGTGTGTGTGTGTGTGTGTATATATATATATATTTTTTTTTTTTTTTTTCCCATCAATCATATTCCAATCATCTTTTTTCTATTAGGCTATACTTTTCTTATTTTAAGAGTAATTTTAATATGTTGGACCTACCTTATATACATTCTAATAGTGCTTACATGAAGTTTCATAGCTATCCAAGATAATACTTTGAACCATGGTCTGAAGTTATCCAAAAAGGCTACTCAGAAGTCATTCTGAGGGTATGATGTTACCTTGACATGAATGAAAGAATTTGACATTTCAGCAAAACAGGTTTAAAGAAATTCATTTAAAAGGTCTAAATTACAATATGACATTCTCTTAATAAACACAGCATGTCAGTAGGTATTTCAACAAAATCCCCCACATTTACAGAAAAAGCATAACTATTAAATGTTAATTAGTTTCAAAGAGCCCTGATGGCACTGCTGGGTCAGCATTAGGTTGCTAACTGCAAGGTAGACAGATCAAAACCACCAGACACTCTGAATGCTACTGTAAAGATTTATAGTGTCACAAACTCTCTATATAGTCATTATGCATCAGAATTGACCCAATGGCAGTGAGTTGTATTCTTTTTTTAAAAGATTAGTTTTGATTTTTTAGTTTTTTCAAATAACTACTTAGCAATTTTATTAAAAGTACAGATTTACTGGGGCCCACTTCAGAAATTCTAATGAAAGTGTCTAAAATACCAATATTGTTTAAAAGACCCAGGTTTTTATTTTGGGGAAAGTTTGGAAAACTCTGCTCTGTGATTCTGATACACAAAAATATCAAAAGCAATGGGAAATAAGTTAGAGTCAGAAATAAATTCATCTTTTTACACTTCGCCTTCTGAAATTATTGGCCTACATTTTCTTTTTCGATCTTGGTTAATACTTCTCCAGTTGTCTAGCATTTCACAGGAATCAGAAATCTGTTGGTTTTCAATTTATCAAAGATTGGAAACTTATTTCTGAACATTTTCCATAGGAACATAAAATGTGTGGCTACATGCTCATATGTTACATAATGTTTAGTTCTTGTTGTAAAATAGCAGTATTTAACAAAAATGTTTCAACACTGCAGCAAGATTACCTTCAATAAATGTTCTATTGCAACTAAAATTCTATTGAAAATTCGGAGATAAGCATTTTGAAATTCAGATAGTCCTGGGAGAGGAGAAAGCAGCTTGAGATAACTGAGGCTTTAATGAGATGAACTGTTACTCATATTAACTTCTAAATTGTTTTGCATTCAAGCAAAAATGCAGGTATAGGATGAACAGAAAGGGCACTGAAAAACTGAAGTTAAAGTTGTGCAGGTTTTGGTGAGATTGCATGTGATAACATCTTCACAGAAAAATTTAGACTTTCGCCTAGCTATGTGATTTTGAACAAAATTTATTCCTGTTTCCTCAGTGATCCTCTACAGTTTTTTAAAAGTCATAGGACAATATTATAGTAACAGGCCAGCTTTGTAGTCAGATAATACAGTTTTGATTTTGGAGAAGTTAGCTAACCATTCTAACTTTCAAATTTCAAGAGTAAATGTAGTTAAAAAATATCTACTTCCTAAGACTTTAGTAGTAAAATTTGCACAATAAAATAATGGCAGTTGATTATATGTGCCTCAAAGTTTGCTAAAAAAAAAATAGGTCATTTAATCGAGTTACTCTTGATAGTCATGTGTGGGTGTTTTTAAGCATCATTCTCCTGGTGAAAAAGAAAAGAATAACTTTTTCAAATGTTTCCAATACTAACTTTCCAGAGCTCTAGCTGTTCTGTAAGGAAGCTGACAGGACTTATAGGAATATTGATAATTGTAGTGCTGTAGGATCAACACTGGACTGTAAACCAAAATGTTGGCAGTTCAAACCCACCAGCTGCTCCTTGGAAATCCTACACAGGGTCACTATAAGTCAGAACTGACAAGTTTTCTTACAAGCCAGTCTTCACTTGTTATGTCTATATAATTCTCAGGCAGCAATCAGTCTGTATTGAAGAGTGAAATGTGAAGGATGAAGAGTTCTGAGGACAAGGTTGACTTACAGATGAGTCTTTAAGTTCTGGTTTGAAATACTAGGTATATTGTTATTGTTGCTATTAAGTGTTGTTGAGTCTGTTCTGACCCATTGTGACCCTGTATAGGGTTTTTAAGGAGTGGCTGGTGAACTTGAACCACTGACTTGGGTGTTTAAATGACTTTGCAGTTCAGTGCATTAACCCACAGCACCACACCAGGACTCCAGTATCTCAGCTGCCAGTTTCTAAGATACAGAGATGCCACAAAAGAAAATAAGCTTAATGGTTAAAATGAAAGGTCTGGTTTGAGTAGATGGAAAAGTCATGTAGATGGTTAGATATCATGAATGTAGATGTTAGAGCAAATATGGCTGAGCAATATTAATTTGGGAGCAGTCAGCATAAATATTTAAAGTGTCTAGGCTTAGAGATTAAACATAGACTGCCCAGGACTGACATATGAACAAACCCAACATCCAGAGATTTGGTAGTTGTTGTTGTTATGTGCCATGGAGTCGATTCCGACTCATAGCGACCCTGTACAGGGTTTCCAAGGCTGTAAATCTTTACAGGAGCAGAAAGCCTCATCTTTCTCCCATGGAACAGCTGGTAGTTTCAAACTGCTGACCGTGAGATTAGCAACCCAATTCGTAACCACTATGCTACCAGAGCTCCATTGAGATTTGGTAGTGGGCCAATCAAATATGAGTATACACACAGCACGACAGCCAGGAAAATAAGGTAGGGACATGCTCCGGGGGAAAAACGAATGGGTCTCACAAAAGAAATGTTCATATACCAAGCCCACAGCTTTTAAACTATCATAAAGTCTCCTGAATTCACATTTTTGAGAAACCACGCTAATAAGGATAAAGAAAGACGCGTATTTTGGGACTCTTTCCTGCGGGGGCCACCGGTCACTCCTGCGACTGCAGAGTTTAGAGGGCGGAGCCAGGCCAGCCCGTTCGGAAAGTGGTGTCTCCAGCGGGGAAAAGGGGGGTGGGGAGGGCAAGAGGCAACATAGCTTCCTCCAGCCCCAAGTCTCCCTGCCCTGGCTTGAGATCCCAATAAAAATCGGTCGGGTGCAGCTCACCCATGCACGGAGAGTGTGAGAAAGTCAGTGGCAGATTTTTGACGTCATCCATCATCCCCCATCTGTTGCTGCATCTAAGCCGCCTGCCCCCAACCCTAGCTAGCAATGGGGATCCTACAGCGGCTGGTCTGGCAGGACAGGGAAAAGAAAAAGTTAACCAAAGCCACATATCTGCTCCAATGTGGTGATTTCTGTCCATGCATTTATATTACTTCTGCTTTTAGTCTTTTTGATTATACATCCTTCCTGGAGGTGGGAACTTATCCTCCCTACGTCCCACAAGAAGAAGTAGCAATCATGGCCATATAGCCAAGCTACAACATAATACTCCACTTAGACAAGACCCAACAACATCTGCTACACATTACAGATGAAAAGGGAAGCCCATCTCCTGATCATATTAATAATAATAATAATAATAATAATAAAACAATAACCATGACCAATAAGAAACAAATGTTATTGAAGCATGTCCCAAAACAGAAGAGGGACGCTGACGCAAATGAACTGGAGACAAACAAAGGCTTTATAGAGGAGGAGGAGCGGGTTTTGGATATGCCTGAGAGGGAATTCAGAAGAATGATATGGAAACAAATTCAAATAATCCAAAAAGGGGTCTAGGAAAATAAGGAAGAAGTAAAAAAATACCTCCAGGAACAATCAAATAGGATTGACACAGCATTGGAAACAATTCAAAACCTGTAAAAAGATGCCCAGGTAATCAATAATAAGCTATCAGAAATAGACAATAGCCTGAAAGGGGAAAGGAGCAGACTAGAAGAGATGGAAGCCAGAACTAGTGTCCTAGAAGACAAATCTCTCAATACTGCCAAGGTAGAAGAGCAAGCAGCTAAAAGAATAAAACAATTTGAAGAGAGTCTAAGATTCATGCTGGATAACATGAAGAGAATAATGTAAGAATTATTGACATTCTGGAACAAGAAGAAACAGAGAAATCCACAGAAGAGATCATTGAAGAGCTTCTGGAAGAAAATTTCCCTAACATCTTGAAAGATGAGAAGATAAACATTTAAGAAGCCCAATGTACTCCAGGAAGGATAGACCCCAAAAGAAAATCTCCAAGACATATAATAATCAAGTCTCAAAAATCAAAGACAAAAAAAGAATATTAAAAGCAACCAGGGATAAGAGAAATATAACCTATAAAGGCAAGCAAATAAGATTAAGCTCTGACTATTCATAACAAACCATGCAGGCGAGAAGGCAATGGGGAGACATATACAAAGCTCTGCAAGAAAAAAACTGTCAACCAAGAATCATGTATCCATCAAAACTATCAATCAAATATGATGGTTCAATCAAAACATTCCAGGATAAACAGAATTTGAGAGCACTTCAAAACATCCTAAAGGGAGTTCTGAGGACAGAGAACCAACAAGAACAGACAACAAACAGAGATTGACATGTATGGCAACAGCACCTGGTACACAGCCAACAGATAGCGGAGTCCAGAACAGAACAAGACTACAACAACAAAATCAAAAGAATGGGGAGATCAACTGAAGGCCAAAAACATATCGATGTCAAAGAAGGAACAAACGCATCAATGGAAGCCCAGGTGGTGAGGATGCCAGGTAAATTACAGGTTACAATGGAGTATCCTAAATGAAGAGAAGAGTTAGTAGACTACAAGGCAACCCCAAAGAAAGCTAACACTCCACAACATTTCATAAAAATGAATTCTGAAGGAGAACAAGAGAACAGAGAAACTAGGAGGAAACTGACCAAAAACAACACAAAAGACATAAAACCAACACAAGAAAGAGAGCAGAACCAAAGAACGATCAGCACTGCCAAAAAAGTAACATAATCACAGCAATCAATTCGTACTTATCGATAATTACATTGAATGTCAATGGATTGAATGCACCAGTGAAGAGACAAAGAGTGGCAGAATGGATAAGAAAACAAGATCCATCAATATGCTGCCTGCAAGAGATACACCTTACATACAAAGACAAAAGCAGACTAAAAGTTAAAGGATGGAAGAAAATTTACCAAGCCAACTGTAACACTAGACAAGCAGGAGTCATAATATTAATCTCCAAAAAAGTAAATTTTAAGATGAGAACCAGCATAAGAGACAAAAAAGGACACTATCTCATGATTCAAGGGTCAATCGAGCAAGATGACATAACTATAAAAAACATATACACTCCCAATGAAAGAGCACCAAGATACATGAAGCAAATCTTAATGGAATTGAAGAAGGAAATAGATAAATCCACAATTATAGTGGGGGATTTCAACACACCAATCTTGAAAGTTGATAAAACAACCAGAAAGAAACTTGACAATGCTAAAGAGGAACTTAACAACACAATCAACCAACTTGACTTCATAGATGTATACAGAACATTCTATCCAACAACAGCACAATACACATTCTTCTCCAGTGGACATGGAACATTTTCCAGAATTGACAACGTGTTAGGTCACAAAG
>NW_006409008.1:276711-281839 GCF_000296735.1 Chrysochloris asiatica | reverse complement strand
TTAGTAGTGTTGAGAGATTTATCTTCTAGCTAACTAGTTCTGGCTTCTATCTCTTCCATTCTACTCCTTTGCCCTTTCAGTGTATTGTCCATTTCTGATATTCTATTATCAATCGTTTGTACCTCCTTCTGCAGGTTTTGAATCATTTCCAATGCTCTACCTATCTTATTTCATAGTTCCTGTAGCACTTTCCAGATTTCTTCCTTATTTTTCTCAACTCCATTGTATAGTGTTTTGATATATTTTATAAACATTTTTCTGAATTCCTTCTTCAGCATTTCCAAAGCCTGCCCATCCTCCAGTATGGAGTGTAGGTCTACTTCTAGCTCATTTGCCTCAGTCACTTTATCTCGTTTCTGGACATGTGCAGATATGGTCATCTGCTTTTGTTTGTTTGGCATATTCAGGGGTTCTCTGTGGCCTTAATACTTAGATGGGTATGTATTATGGTATTTTTTATGCTTTTTGATTGTCTCCAGGTAGATATGATAAGGAAATGGGCTTCCCTTTCACTCTTCTTGAGAAATTCCAAGATGCCACTGTTGGTCATTTTGACGTAACTTAGGATTTAATTTTTGACCTATTTCCTTTTTCGTCTGCTTGTCCCGCTCCACAATCCATGTTCAAGCCTTTTTTCTAGTTGTAAACAGTTCATGACCAGCTGTGGCTGTTTGGTTTTAATTGGAAACTGTCTCTTTAAATTTCGAGGAGGTCTGTATACATGCATAGTAGAAACCTCTGAGGGTGGGGCTGGAGTGCCCACTAGCTCAGGCACCCCTATAGTCACCAGAATGGAGGTGCACAGACAGCAAGGGACCAATGGACAGCTACCAAAAGAAAAGAATGTCCACACCTTTATCTCCACGGTTCTGCCAGGTTCTGTCAGGCGTCTGTGGCCGCTCCAATCCTTGCCCCACTTGGTCTTATCCATGATGGTGGCTCCTGGAGCAGCTGAATATCCCAGACTAGAATGCAATGGATTTCTTGCTTCTGCCACAATTTCCCCCAGCTGTAAGCCTTCCAACCTTCTAAATATTCCTTATATGTGGTTCAGAGTTGTGGGACCATCTCCGGAGCCTGCTTGGTTGGTTATTCTGTGTTGTTTCTCTTAGGTGGGTTTTTAATGCTTAAGCCAATGTATGTTGCTGTGTTGTTAAGCCTACTGTGCCTTCTGGTGGATGTGATCTGGAGATAAAGCTTCTCTTTTCTTGTGTCTTGCCTAGCAGCTGGTATCGGCTCCTATGCAGATGGTGGAATAGGATGGAGTATGCTTGTAGCTTGGCTATATAAGCACAATTGCTATCTCTTCTTGGATAAGGTAGGGTGAGAAATCTCTCATTCCCAAGAAAAGAGTGAGACCCAAAGGACCCAAAACAGAAACAATATAAAAACAGAGACAAAAACCACCAACCAAAACAAAATTAAAACCATAGCTGACTGTCCAGTAGCCTTTGCTATGCAGGCATAGATAAAGTATCCCACCTTGGTCAGTTTTAGGATTGGGTCCCAGAGTCAGACTTCATAAGAAACAGTCTGCGGGACCAATAAGGCTCCCAGGAACCTCCTCCTTGTGCCATGGGAAAACTGTGGGTGCAACACTGGCCTCTTTTGAGGGTGCACTCCTGCCTGCCTGAAGGTGTCCGGGCTGGGCAGTGAGGGTGCAACTAGGGAGAGGAGGAAAGAGCAGTGAAGAAATGAAAAAATCTGTCATACCTCTTTTTCCAGACACAGCTCCATGGCTTTTAATACTGTATCACTGTATTTGCTTGTTTGTGGCCCCACCCTTTTATCTTAGCCCAGGCCAAGGGGCCCGGAGGGAATTGATCATCCAGTCGATTCAGAAATTACTGTATTTTGCTTCCACAGTCAGATTTCTCCACAGGTGGGCATGGGAAACTGGTGCATGGCACCTTATACAAAATCCAAAACTCTGGCACCGCTCCAGGAAAACTTGTTCTCTGTTTTTTTCCACATTTCCCTCAAGGAGCCTTTCCTAACTGTCTCTGCTTCTCCCACCCCCAAACTGGAAGTCTGTTGGTTGGTGTTCTTTTTGAGATGAATGTACTTCTCTAAGACAATTTTTTTGTTCTTCTGGCAGTCCCAGTACCACCAATATTCTTTGCAAGCAAAATAATTCAATGAATAAATTTCCTTATACCTTGTCCAACTTTCATATGCAGATGAGATAAATTAAAATAAGGGTCAGCTGCACCTTAGTTCTCAAAGTGACACTTTTTTTTTGTTTGTTTGTTTAACACTTTAAATAGATCTTTTAGACCAGATTTGCATAATGCAGTATATCATTTCATTTCCTGGCTGCTGCTCCCATAAGTGCTGCTTGTGGATCCAAGCAAAATTGTGAATCCAAGTATTCGACAATGTAAATATTTTTTCCATTTATCATGATGTTATTTATGGATCCAGCTGTGAGAATTGCCATTTTTAAAAATTGAGGCACAATCCGTACTGAAGGCTATAGACTTTTATTTTAATCAGTAAGTATTTCAAGTCTTCTTCACTTCCAGAATTCAAGGTAGTATTGTTTGCATCTTTCCCTCAAACCTGATAACACATTCTTCCTCATATAATCCAGATTCTTGGATTATTTTCTCAGTATACAGATTGAATAAATATGATAAAAAGATGTACTATCTCACAAACCTTTCCTAATTTTAATTGTCTGTTTCTTCTTGTCCTGTTTGAATGACTGGTTTTTGATCTATAAACAGGCTCCTCCTGAGCACAATTTAGTGCTCTGGTATACCCATTCTTTGTAATGTTACCCATAGTTTGTTTTGACCCTCTAGGTGGATCAAAGGTTACATGTTTGACTAGTAACCATAAAGTTATCAGTTCAAACCCACCCAGAGGCATTGCAGAAGAAAACCCTGACAGTGTTCTTCCCAAAAGATCACAACCTTGAAAACCCTGTAACCCATGAACATGGGATTACCATATGTTGGAATCAATTTAAAGGCAATAACTTTGTTTTGTTGTTGTTGCTGTTGGTTTATGAATTGCAGACAGCCGTAAGAAACAAGCAGTAAGATAAGGAAACCAACAAAGCAACAAGAGTAAGGAAAGGATTAGAAATGTTACAACTGAGTATACAAAAATCTACTAAAAACCAAAAGTAAGACAAATGAAAATGAACTTTTAAGTACAATAATACTGAAAAAAAAAGGAATGATATGAATGATACACAGATTTATAAAACGGTCAATTCAATTTTCATGGCAAAATTTAAAATAAAGCTGAAATTATTATTATAAATCATATATTAACAGGAAGTCTTTCTATAAGCATCCCTTTTCTTATCAATTTGTTTGTAAGTCATTTTAACTCATTAGGGACTTCCTTAAGCTCAATTATTATCATTACTCCTTTATTTAATTGTATGCCACGTCATATTCCTCAGGAAGGAAGAAATGCAGAATTTGGAATGTTATATTTAAAAACCTTTGCTTTTAGAGTTCAGCTTCTGGAATGTGGTTTAGCTAGGGATTCTCATCAGACCTTGATTTTACAGGTTTCTGTGATTGCTTCTCCAAAATAATCAGTGTCTGAAAATGATGACTACAGTAAAATTAAAATTATACTGGCTTTTAAGAAAATTATGTGTAAGTAAAATTGAAGCTCTTAAATTTGAGGCATTTATAGCATTTCTTTCATCTAAGTGTGATTTCTATTCATTTTCCCCAGTATATCAAAGGTTTTTCTCATACCAAACTTTTCTACAAAGACTATTGTTAAGATTGAAAAACATGTTTATTGCAAAAATAGAGGCTGTAGTAAAAATAACTTTGAAACTAGAATATCATGAAATTTTGTCAGAACATGATTGTAAGAAAGGTTAATTTAAATAGAGTCCTTAACTCACCTTCTTTCAGTCTCCATTTTGATATAATGGTTACATGAGATGTATCCTTTCATAAGGTTGTTTTCTATTGAGAAACATTACAGTGTATATTTCCATACTTAAGTCACAGAAAAGAATCACTCATTAAAGTATCCCAAAGCCTTTTTCAGCTTTTCATAAGAGATATTTTTTGGGTAGGGGTTCTGTGATGTTTAAGGCTGTATGTCATTTTGGCAGAAACATGATTCTCAGTGGTTTGGTAGTTATGATGTAGCTTGGCTTTTATGATGTAGTTCAACAATTGTATAATGTTGTATTCATTCCTCATGATGAAATCTCATATAATCTAATCACTTCCTTGTTGAGTTCTTGTAATCAGACAGTTGAAAGGTGGTTTTCTTGGGAGTGTGGCCTGCCTCCAGTGTATGTAGATGTTTTGATAAAGTTCTCTGGCCTTGTGTTTCATCTGGATCCTGTACCTGGCTTGTCATTTTCTAGCCTGCAGTTCTTTAGATTTGAGGAAGAAGCTTGCCTGCTATTTTGGGGGGTCATTAGCCTCCACAACCTGTGAGCCAGAAGTCAATCATCTTTTCTGCTGATCTTTGCCTCATCAGCCTTGGCAGCCAGCAATCTGCAACTGACCTACCTGATAATTTTGTTTTTCTACCAAATTAAATTTATATATTCTAATTATTTCCTGATGGCAACAATAATTGCAGTTAATATTTGTTCAACTTCACTGAACTCTTATAAGTAGTCAATGGATTATAAATGTCAAACTTATATACAATCTATTTTATGAATGAACCATCCAAAAGTTAATTATATTAAAAATGTGAGGCATATACAATGGTTAAAAATAACAAACAAGTGCAACATTATGATATACATCAAAACATGATTATTACTGCATTATAATGTTAAGGAGCTTTGGGTGTGACACAATAGGATCGGCATTGGACCATGAACCACATGGCAGGCAGCTCAAACTCACTATTTGCTCCTTAGAAACACTATACAGAGTTGCTACGAGTCAGAACCGACTTGCCAACTCTTAACCACCAGCCGACCATAATGTTAAAATGTTTTAGTGTAGCTGGAAGTTTTCCTAGTGATTTAACTACATAAAAAGATACACTATAGTCTATATGCTAGGACAAACATTCTGACTAACTGGCATTCAATATGAACCAAATCCATATTTTCTGACTTAAGTACAAATTTGACTTTAGGACAGATTTATGGATGGCATGTGTTCATAATCCAGGG
>NW_006409008.1:258735-276203 GCF_000296735.1 Chrysochloris asiatica | reverse complement strand
TAGTCTCCAACACCATAACTCACATTAAGCAATGCTTCTATGGCCTTCTTTATTGATTGTCCAACTTTCATGTGCATATGAGGTTAATGAAAACACCATGGCTTGGGTCAGGGGCTTAGTCCTCAAACGGACATCATTGCTCTTGAACCCTTTAAAGAAGTCTTGGCAGCAGATTTGCATAATGCAACATGTCGTTTGATATCTTGACAGCTTCTTCCAAGGTGTAGATGGTTGATCCAAGCAAAATGAAGCTTTGACAATTTCAATCTTTTCTCTATTTATCTTGATGTTGTTTATAGGTCCAGTGGTGAGGATTTTTTTTTTTTTTTTACATTGAGATGTAATCCATATCAAAGGCTGTGTTCTTTGATCTTTATCAGTAAATGTGTTAAGTCCTCTTTACTTTCAACAAGCAAGGTTGTATCATCTGCATATCACAGGTTGTTAATGAGTCTTCCTCCAATCCTAATGCCACGTTTTTCTTCATATAATCTGGTTTCTTAGAATATCTGTTCAGCATGCAGGTTGAATTAGCATGATGAAAGAATCCAATGTTGGTGCACACCTTTCCTAATTTTAAACCATTCAGCATTCCCTTGTTCTGGTTGAACAATTATGTCTTAGTATATATATATAGGTTCCTCATGAGCACAATTAAATGTTCTGGAATACTGTTTACAGCTTGTCATAATCCACACAATGGAAAGCCTTTGTGTAGTCAATAAGGCTCAGGTAATGTGTCCTTGCTGACAATATTGCCAGAGTAGAAGATACAAAGTGTCACCATTGTCATTTCTAAGGAGCAATCCCACCATAATTCTTTTAAAGCAGGTTTGTTTGTTTATTCCTATTGCAGTCAATGACACTGTCAATATTCATTACCATATTGAATACAAGTGTTGATGTTTGGCATCTTCATTTTGTTTCTACTTTTCAATAGAATACTCTCAGAAAGCCATTAATAAGATATGATATTCTATATGAGATAATGAAAGATATGTGATGTAGTTAAGGAAGTTCCATTTAGTCTTAATTTGCTAAGGTTTTTAATTTAATTTGATTTTAATAGATATGTTTCTTGTATTTGGTCAAAGGGTGTTCATATTATTTCCTGTATCTACTGAAATACCAACAAATTTTTCTTTATTCTATTTAATAATTTGAAATACATGTTAAGATTGTCTAATGCTAAAGAATCCTTACATCGTTCTTTGATCTTTTTTGTGGAGTTGCTGCTGTTGTTGTTAGGTGCCATTGAGTCAGTATGACTCATAGCAACTCTATGTACAACAGAATGGAACACTATCCGGTCCTGTACAAACCTCACAATCATTGCTATGCTTGAATCATTGCTTCCATCACTGTGCCAATCCATCTCATTGGGGGTCCTCCTCTTTTTCTCTGACACTCCAGGGCCCAGTCACCGGAGAAGGATTTCATGTATTTTGTGGAAAAAAACCTTAATAGAACATTATATATATATATATTATTACTACATTAAGAACTAATGTTATTTAATGAAGAAGTCCAAGCTACACTGAAAGCAATGGCAAAAAGAAGGATCCAGGAATTGATGTAAAACAAATTGAAATTTTTCAGCATACAGATACAACACTGGAAATACTCATTCATCAATGCCAAGGCATTTGGAAGAGAGTTACCTGGCCAACTAACTGGAAGAGATCCATATGTATGACCATTCCCAAGAGAGGTAACTCAACAGAATGTGGAAATCATCAAGCAATATAATTTATATCACATATAAGTAAAACTTTGCTTAAGGTAATTCAAATATGGTTGCAACAGAAAACTACTTGAAATTCAAGCCAGATTTAGATGAGGACTTGAAACAAGGGATCTCATTGCTGATGTTAGATGGATCTTAGTTGAAAGCAGAGAATATCAGAAAGATGTTTACTTGTGCTTTATTGACTATATGAAGGATTTCAACTGTGTGTATCATTGGAAACTGTATTGATCATCACAAACTTTGGATAATATTGCAAAGAATGAATATTCTAGAAGACTTAATTGTGCTCATGAGGAAATTGTACATATACCAAGAGACAGATATTAGAATAGAACAAGCAGATATTGAATGGTTTAAAATCAGGAAAGGTGTGTTCCATCCTTATTCAATCTGTATGCAAAGCAGATAATCAAAGAAGCTGTATTATATGAAGAAGAACATGGTATCAGGATTGGAGAAAGACTCATTAACAACCTGCAATATGCAGATGATACAGCCTAGCTTGCTGGAAGGAAAGAGAACTTAAAATACTTACAGATGAAATCAAAGACTACAGTCTTCAGTATGGTTTGCACTTCAATGTAAACAAAATGAAATCCTCACAACCTGACCACCATCAACAACAACAACAAAAAACCTCACGATAAATGGAAAAATAATTGAAGTTGTCAGAGACTTCATTTTGCTTAGGTAGACAATTAACACTCATGGAAGCACAAGTCAGCATTAGGTAACTCTGTTGCAGAAGACCTCGTGGAAGTGTTCAACAGCAAATATATCAGTTTAAGGGCTAAGGTGTGTCTGACCAAAGTCATGGTATTTTTAATTGCCTCATATGTATGTGAAATTTGGATAATAAATAAGGAAGACCATGGAAAATGAATGCATATGAATTATGATGTGGGAGAAGAATATAGAAAGTACTATGGACCACCAAAAGAACAAACAAATCTGTGTTGGAAGCAGTATAGCCAGAATGTTCCATAGAAGCCTGGATGGTGAGACTTAGTCTCTCCTATTTTGGACATATTTTTAGGAAGAATCTCTCCCTGGAGAAGGACATTATGTTTGGTAAAGTGAAGGGTCAGACATCCAATAAGATGGATTGACAATGTGGCAGTAATAGTGGGTGAAGCATACAACAGTTTGAGAAAGTGGTCCAAGATCAGGCAGTGTTTTATCTGTGATACATAGGGTTGCTCTGAGTCAGAATTGATTCTATGACACCTAACAATAACTGATTAAATTTCTTTAATGTTTCTAAATCTGATTTTCACATTTTTCTGAAGTCAACTTTGGTAATACATATACTCATATACTTCTGAAAATGCATTCTAACAAAGTTTTACCATTTATCAGCATTGTTGTTAAGCGCCATTGAGTTGTTTCCTATACATTTGTCCTGTATAGTGTTTCTGAGGAGCAGCCAGTGGGTTTGAACTGCCAGCCTGTGGTTAGAAGTCCAGTGCTATGTCACTCTAGGCACTATAGGATATATAGGTATCAGCATTAGTATATAGTATACAGCTTTACAAAATAAAGCTGTAAAAACATTTTTTTTCTAGTTTTGTATTTTTTTGTAATTTGTAAACTTATTTGTGTCTATTATTTTCATTTTCCATCTATAGGTTTTGCTTGTGCAGAGTGTGTTTTACTGGGTTTTTCAAAGAAGTAGTTTCTGGCTCCTTTGATTATTTATTTTCCATTTTTTGCTGTCTTCCTATATTTGCACTTTCTTTTTTTCTGCTTTCTTGTAGTTTCCTCAGTTATCATTTTTGTATGTTTTTGAATTGGGAGTTGTGGATTTTCAGTCCATTTTTCTTCTTTCTATTGTTGTTACATGCCATTGAGTCAGTTCCAACTCATAGCAACCCTGTATATTGTTTCTGAGGAGGACCTGGAGAGTTTGAACCACCAACTTTCTGGTCCAAACCGACCTTGAGGTTGGATGCTATCCTATGGTGCCACACCAGGCTTCCATTTGAAGTCTCAAAATGGACTCTAATTTATTCTTTAGCTGTATTATATAAGTTTGGTTATTGTTGTTGTGAAGTGCCATTGAGTCAGTTCTGACCCACAAAGACCCTGTCTAGGGTTTCCGAGGAGCAGCTGGTGAGGTTGAACTGCTGACCTTGCAGTTCAAATGGCTTTGCAGTCTGGTGCATTAACCCACAAGTTTGGTAGAGATTTTTTTTTTTTGTCCTTATTGTTATTATCAGGTGCTTTCATGTCAGTTCTGATTCATAACAACCCGGTATAGGGTTTCCAAAGAGTGACTGATGAATTTCAACTGCAAACCTTGTAGTTACTGCTTATCCTGCAGTACCACACCAGGACTCCTCTTTTGTCCTTAATTTCCAATTATTTTCTGGTTCTCTTGATCCATGAGATACAAGATGAGATAGATACCTTTCTAATAGACATGTATACTTTCTGTCCTCATTTTTTTTAAACCTTTGTTCTTCATTTTAATGTAGCTATATCTCTTATAAACAATGTATAGCTGAGTTTTCAAAAGTTCTGTATTTAAAACTCTTATCAAATGTAATCTGTATTCATCATATATGTTTACTGTTATATTTGAAATTATTTGTGCCTGTAATTGTGATTTTTCTTTTGCTGTTCATACTGTATTTTCTGTTTCTTGCTGATTTTGTTAGTTGCTGTTGAATAAGCTTTGACTCATGGCACCCTTAAGTATAGCAAAAGAAAATATTGCCTTGTCCTGTGCCATCCATACAACTGATTGTATGTTTGAGTTTATTGTTAAGGCCATTGTTTTAATCCATGACATGGAAGACATCTCTCATTTTCACTGATCTTCTATTTGACCAAACATAATGTCCTTTTCTAGAAATTGATCTTTCTTGATAACATGACCAAAGTGATCAAAATAAAGTTTGCCATCCTCACTTCTAAGAAGCATTTAAGCTGTAATTCCTCTAAGACATAGTTACTCATTCATCTGGCAGTCCATGGAATAGTCAATATTATTCACCAACACCACAATTTGATTCTTTTTATATATTCATTATTTAATGTCTGATTTTCACAATGGCATGAGGTAATTAAGAAGACTGTGAATTGGGTCTGGTGCATCTTAGTTATTAAACTGACACTTTTGCTTTTATAATTCTTTAAGAATTGTTTTGCATCAGATTTTCTATCTTACTCATAACTTTTATTCATAAACATGTGTTCTTTGTCTTTAACTGAAAATAATAAGGGTAATGTTGGAGTTTTTACTATACTACTACTTTGAAAACAGTCATTTTATGTTGTTTTGAAATTAAAGATAAATTCAGAATACCTTGAAGTCAGTTTCAAACTGCCTTATAAATCAATTAAGTAGCCCTTTTTATTTGATATTCCTAAATCCTGTGCCCTGTATTTTCTCAGAGAAAATTAATACCAGAATATCAACTTGAACAACACAAAATATTCAATATGATACCTTGACTTAATAACAAAGTCTTAGCTCATTTTATTGGCAGACTTTTCGGTCTTTGTTCAACCAAGTTCTTCAAGATCTCAGAACAGAGTGCTTTAATAAGCTAATTATCACCTGCTTCTCCAGTTGAATTACTCCCAGTCAGTTAAGGTGCTGAAGCTGATCTCATTTCAGATTTTTGATCTCGAATCAAAGAGAAACAAAACCAAACTAAAGCCATCACTGCTTCCTCTTAACCTCCTGACATTTTTGCCTAATCAGGCACTCTTTAAAGTTGATACTTTCTGTAAGAATAAATGTAAGGCATAGGTCAATGGGTTGCTATTTTTTAAAGCAGAAAGGAAGAGCCAAGTCTCTATGAAAAACAAAGAAAACCAAAAACTTGCCATCAGCATCAAATCTTTGTCCCTGTATTCTTCCATGAAACCAGAAAACTAACATTTGGTGCTAAGCAGAATGCCTCAAAGAGAAATGGGCTTCTGGTATTCATAACTTGTTAGCAGTTTCTGTCTTCAATTATTCATCAAATATAACTTGCACTCCTTGATATAATCTGACCTTGTTTCTTAAGCCTATGAAATATAGCTCATATTTCTGTTTATGGCTTTCATTTTTTTTTTTTAGGTGACATCTAGAAATCGTATTGATCACAATTCACTCTAAACCTCCTGAGTTATAGTTTTTACAATCTCTTTATTGAAAATTACATTAGGAAAGACCTCTGTGGTCGGCATCATTTTTGGTTTTTCTCTAGCATCAAGGATGAGGTAGGACTTTCAATTCTGTTTTTATAATAACGTGTAAACAATGATTTGAGCACAGGTATTCATCAAATGAGAGTCCTGGGGTGGTGTTGTAGGATAAGCACTTGACCACAAGGTCAGCAATTCACACTCACCAGTCACTCCTTAGAAACCCTATGCAGGGTTGCTATGTGTCAGAATTGACTCAAGGACATTAAACAAAAGCAAGAAATTCAGCAAATACTTACATATGTTGTTGTTGTTAGGTGCCATCAAGTTGATAGCGACCAGAGTTCTCATCCACATCAGAACGAAACACTGCCCGATCCTAGGCCAACCTCACTACTGTTGCCACACTTGAGCCCATTGATGCTGCTACTTTGCCAGTCCATCTCGCTGGCCTCTTTTTCTCTGGCCCTCCACCCTACCAAAACAAACATGGTATCCTTCTCCAGCGACTGGTCCCTTCTGACAATATGTCCAAAGTAAAAGAAACGAAGTTTGGCTATCCTGGCCTCCAAGGAGCACTCTGGCTGCTCTTCTTCCAACACAGATCTGTTTGTTCTTTTGGCAGTCCATGGGACTTTCAATATTCTCCACCATCACCATAACTTAAAACATCAATTGTTCTCTGGTCTTCCTTATTCACTGTCCAGATTTTGCATGCATATGAAGTAATTGAAAATACCATGGCTTGAGTCAGGTGCACCTTAGTCTTCAAGCTGACATCTTTGCTCTTCAACATTTTAAAAAAGGTCTTGTGTGGTAGATTTCCCCAATACAATCATTTGATTTCTTGACTGCTGCTTCCATGAGTGTTGATAGTTGATCCAAGAAGAATGAAGTCCTTGACAACTTCAATCTTTTCTCCATTGATAAGTATGTTGTTTATTGGTCCAGTGGTGAGGATTTTTGTTTTGTTTTTTTTCACATTGAGATGCAATCCATACCGAAGGCTGTGTTCTTTGATCTTCATCAGTAAATATTTTAAGTCGTCTTCACTTTCAGCAATCAAGGTTGTATTATCTGCATATCACAGGTTGTTAATGACTTTTCCTCCAATCCTGATGCAACGTTTTTTTTCATAGAACCCAGCTTCTCAGCTTATTTGCTCAGCATACAGGTTGAATAAGTATGGTGAAAGAATACAACCCTGTCACACACCTTTCTTAATTTTAAACCACTCAGTGTTCCCATGTTCTGTTTGAACAACTGCCTCTTGGTCCATGTACAGATTCCTCACGAGCACAATTAAGTGTTCAGGAATACTCATACTTCACAATTTTGTCTGTAGCTTGTCATGATCCACACAATCAAAAGCCTTTGCGTAGTCAATTAAGCACAGATAAACATCTTTTTGATATTATCTGCTTTCAGGCAAGATCCATCAGATATCAGCAATAAAATCCCTCATTCCACAGCCACTTCTGAATCCAGTTTGAACTTCTGGAAGTTCTCTCATTGTATGCTTGCAGCTGTTTCTGTATTACTTTACTCACATGGGATATCAAAGATAGTGTCCAACAATTTCCACATCCTTTCAGGTCACCTGTCTTTGGAATGGGCACAAATTTGGATCTCTCCTAATCAGTAGGCCAGACAGTTGTCTTCAAAATTTCTTGGCATAGATGAGTGAGTGCCTCCTGTGCTGCCTCACTTTCTAGAAAGATTTCAAATTTTATTCCATCAATTCCTGGTGCATTTTTCTTCTTTAATTATATTGGCTATTGATCATATGTTACCTCTTGAAACAGTTGAACATTAATCGTTTCCTTCTGGTACAGTGATTTTGTGTATTCCTTCCATCGTCTTTTGATGTTTTCTCCATTATTCAATAATTTGCCTAAAGAATCCTTCAATAATGAAAGTCAAATTTTTTCCTCAGTTCCCCTAGCTTGAGAAATGCTGAGGGTGTTCTTCCTTTTTGGTTTTCTGACTTCAGATCTCTGCACATTTTGTTGTAATATTTGGCTTTATCTTCTCAAGCTGATCTTTGAAATTTTCTGTTCAGCTCTTGTACCTCCTCATTTCTTCCATGTGCTTTAGCATCTCTACACTGGAGAGCAAGTTTCAGTGTCTCTTCTGACATCCATTTTGACCTTTTCCTTCTTTCTTGTCTTCTTAATGACTTTTTGCTGTCTTCACGTATGATGTTATTGATGTCATCCCACAACTCTTCTGGTCTTTGGTCTTTCATCTTTAATGTTCATTTCAAATAACTTCTTTAGACACCATTAGAGATGACTATACATACACATGGACCTCATCAGATGGAATACATAGAAATCAAGTTGACTACATCTGTGGAAAGAGACAACGGAAAAGCTCCATATCATCAATCGAAACAAGGCCAGGGGCAGATTATGGAACAGACCATCAATTGCTTATATGAAAATTCAAACTGAAGCTGAAGAAAATGAAAACAAGTCCATGAAAGCCAAAATATGACCTTGAATAAATCCCACCTGAATTTAGAGAATTTCTGAAGAACAGATTTGATCAATTAAACACTTACATATACTCCCTTATATATTAATTTACTTCCACTTCCCACTTCACTAGTTAACTTCTTGGTCCTCTAAATGCTTTTACAATGAGACCCTGTCAGCCATTTCCCAACTCTTATCTGGACACTGGAATCCTAGTGTGGCACTGTAAGATAAGCACTGCTCTGCTAACAGCAAGATTGTCAGTTCAAACCCTCTAGCTGCTTCTTAGAAACCCTATAAATGGTTGCTGTAAGTAGAAACTAACTCGACTGCACGTAACAACAACTGCACTTAACAATAACAACAAGTGGATACTGCTCCTTAAACAATGCATGTAAGACTCTTTTATGTACAATAATAGATCTAATCAGAATCCCATAACGTTTTAACAAATTAAAACACAATATATTATCTGGTATTGTTATTTTCTGTGTAGGTACTTTGGACATATTGTCTGGAGGAAACAATCAGAGAAGGATGCCATGCTGGGTAGAGTGGATGGTCAGAGAAATAGAGAAAGACCCCCAACGAGATGATCAGTCAGGTGGCATCATTGATGGACTCAAGTGTGGCAGCGGTAGTGAGGTTGGCCCAGGATCGGACATTGTTCCATTCTGCTGTGCATGGGGTCGCTATGAGTCGGTTCTGACTCAATGGCACCTGACAACAACAACTGCCAAGTTGGTGCTGACTCTTAAAGACTCTATGTACATTACAAAACAGTGTCCACTCCTGTGTCATCTTTATAATCGTGTGGTTTCAGACCATTGTTGCAGCCACTGTGTCAATCCATTGTTGAGTGTCTTCCAATGTTTCATTGATCCTCCACTTTATAAAGCATGATGCCCTTCTCCATGGAATGGTCCTGTGAGAAACATTGTTCATACTGACAAATGCACAAGTAATCCAATCAGTACTCATTTTAGCTAGAGTGTGGTTTTCTTTATTCGATTTTGCAAAATTAGATGCCCAACCCAGTAGACATGGGCAGACACACCACATGGCCGACCACAAACAGTTTTTGTTCCGGTCTCCAAAAGGCCCCTCTTCCAGTTCCAGTTTCCTCATTTACAATTCTATGGCACGTTCCATTTTTCCTTCCCTCAGAGAAGCCAAAATGACTCACCCATGGTCTTAATCACTGTATTCTGATTTAAAGTGTCTAGTCCTAGAACAAATTTCTTTCCTCTGTTCCCCCAATTCATCCTGCTTACATATACCTGGATGTAAATCAACAATCTGTCTGCCTGGTCTAGCAATCTCATTAACTCCTGAAGATGGACCATGCCCATAAACGTTATTTCTCACAGTCCTTCCTGATAATTAAGTATGTGAGACAAAGTCTTGCCATCTTTATCTCTAAGGAACATTCTGGCTGTACTTCTTTCAACACAGATGTGGCTGTTCTCTGGCAGTCCATGGTATATTCTCCATTCTTCCCCAACAACATAATTCAAAGGCATCAGTTCTTCTTTAGTCTAAGTTATTCATTGTCCATGTTCACAGGCATATAAGTTGATTGAAGATACCATGGCTTGGGTCAGAAACACTTTAGTCATCAAAGTGATATCTTTGCCTTTTAATACTTAAAGGAGATCTTTTTCAGATTTACCTAAGCCAATGTTGTTGTTGTTAGACACCATTGAGTCAGTACTCACTCATAGCAACCCTATTCACAGGTGAAGAAAACATTGCCTGATCCAGTGCCACCCTCACACTCATTGCTACATTTGAACCCATTGCTGCTGCCAATGTGCCAATCCATTTCACTGGGGACTTTGTCTTTTTCTCTGACCCTCTACTTTACCAAATGTAGTAGAAGACAAGATTGAACTTGAGTGCTTTTAAATGGTTTATGTGTTTGACTGCTTTTTTGGATATTGGTTTCTCCTGCCTACTATTGTAAAATAGACATACATGTATGATAGCAATATTAGGAATCATGATTACAAAGTGTGTAAGCCTGGGTGGAAAGGAGGGAAGCTGACAATTTGGTATTTTGAGTTTCAGAGGCATCCATGCAAGGAATGTCCATAAGCGAAAAGAAAAAATAAAACAACCCTTCTAGGGAATCGGAGCCCTACGTGTGAGTGGAATTTGGGGAAATATAGCAATGAAGACTCAAGCAAATTTGGTGTGCTAGAGGCACCTTTGATCTTGAGATAAGAGGAGCAGGAAGGTTGGCTGGTTTGAAGTTTAGGGAATTGTGTGAACTCTTGAGTCCACTGGCTATGTAGTAACCCCTGGGATCTAGGGCTAGAGTGAAGGGGTAGCTGATTTGAAGTGCAGGGGGTTTGTATGAACTCCCAAATATGCAGCAGATATCCATTTGGACTAGCTTGGGTGGCTAGGGTTGAGCTCACCAGAAACTGTCTAGGTGAAGATAAACATGTTTGATACTCTAAGCAAACATCAATTGTTACAATTTGTTGGCCTGGACTTTTGTTTATGAATGCAGATCCTCAAAATTCCAATCTGGTTGGGTGATTCTTCATATAAAGGAACATGCTTATCCCATCTGTGTACTGGGTTGATTGTTGTTGTTCTTAAATGCCATCTAGTCTGTAAAGACATATAGCAAAGGTGAGAAATTCTCAATATGGTTCATCTTCAGAAATATAAAGGACTCATGAGATTAGTAGAGCAGGCAGACATAGATTGTTCATTTACATCCAGGAATATCTAAGCAGGATGAATTGGGGGAAGGGAGGAAAGAAATCTGTTCTAGAACTTGGCACTTTAAATAAGAATACAGTCATTGAGACCATTGGTGAGCCATTTTGGCTTCACTGGGGGAAGAAAAAAGGAGAGGTGCCAGTAGAATTGTAAATGGGGAACTGGAGTTGGAAGAGAGGCTTTTTCAAGATGGGTATAAAACTGTTTGCTGGCTGGCCACGTGGTGCGTCTGCCTGTTTCTACTGGGTTGGGCACCAGATTTTGTAAAATCAATTAAAGAAAACCTCACTCTTGCTAAAATTGATTGGATTGGATTACTTGAGCTTTTGTTGATATGGAAAATGTTTCTCACAAATTTGGGGGCCCTTCTAGGATTTTCTGCCTACTTGGAGAGGCAGCCCAGGTGGAAATGGAGACACATCCCACCTTGGTTTCAGCACCCTACTCCAAAAGGGTGATCCCTCACAGTGAAAACAAGAAAAATTCCCACAACTGTTAAAAGATTATCAGAATTAGTGAGAGGGATGTGAAAGACTGAGAACAGAGTACCCGTGGTGAGCAGGCAATCTGTGCATGGGCTAGGATGGGAAAATTGGACTGTAAATATCGCCTTGGTAGTCAGGCATTCTGGGGGGGGTCATTGTATGACTGAGATGCATCTTGGATGCAAAGTGAGGAAGTACCAATCCAGTCGGAGACAGAAAAAGCAAAATCTCAAGGGATGTGTGCTCCAGGGATGAACATACAGGGAAACTCAGACATCAAGACCAATAGAAAATGGAAAACAAGAATACTAGGCCTAGGGAAGAAGGGGGCAGGAGAGACTCCTACAGAAATTTCTCCTGTCAGTCCTTTGGGGAGAATGTTGAGGGCTTGGGGGACAATCCCCAAACCCAGAAAAAAGATAAACAAAAGATGATTAAATATATTTTTATTTAGCCAAAAGAACCAGTCCATTCACCACAGACGGAAGCACTGCCCTATCCTGGGCCAACCACACAATTCTTGGTACAACAGAGCCCTTTGCTGTTGCCATTGTGCCAATCCATCTTATTGGGGGTCTTCCTCTTTTTCTTCAACCTTGCATTTTTTCCAAGAATTGGTACCACCTGATAATATGTCCGAAATATGAGAGATGAAGTCAGGCCATCCTCGCTTCCAAGGAGTACTCTGGCTGTACTTCTTCAAACACAGATTTGTTTGTTCTTCCAATATTCTCCTCCAACACCATAACTCAAATGAATCAATTTTTCTGTGGTCTTCCTTATTCACTGTCCAACTTTCATATGCATATTAGGCGATTGAAAATGCCATGACTTGGATCAGGCACACCTTAGTCCTCAAACTGATGTTTTTACTTTTCAACACTTTAAAGAGTTCTTCTGTAACAGATTTTCCTAATGCACTAAATTTCTTGTTTTCTTGGCTGCTGCTTCCATGAGTGTTGATGGTTGATCCAAGGAAAATGTTTATTGGTCCAGTGGTGAGGAACTTTGTTTTCTTTGCATTGAGGTGCAATCCATATCAAAGGCTGTAGTCCTTGTTCTTTATCAAGTATTTTAAGTATTTTAAAACTTCTTGCTTTCTGCAAGCAAAGTTGTATCATCTGCATATCTCAGGTTGTTAAATGACTCTTCCTCCAATCCTGATGTCACATTTTTCTTCATATAATCCAGCTTCTCAGATTATGTGCTCAGCATACAGATTGAGTATGTTTGGTGAAAGAATACAATGCTGGTACACAGCTTTTCTAATTTTAAACTAGTCAGTGTTCCCTTGTTTTACTCAAACAACTGCCTTTTGGTCTATGTACATGTTCCTCACGAGACAATTAAGTGTTCCAGAATACTCATTCTCCTCAAAATTGTTCATAGGTTGTCATGATCCACACAATCGAAAACCTTTGCATAGTCAATAAAGCACAGGTAAACATCTTTCTGGTATTCTCTGCTTTCAGCCAAGAGCCATTGGACATCAGCAGTGATATCCCTCATTCCACATTCTGTTCTGAATCCAGCTTGAACCTCTTGAAGTTCTGTGTTATTGTTTGGTTGCAGCCATTTTTGGATTATCTTTAGCAAGATTTTACTTGCATCTGGTATTAATGATATTGTCCAATGACTGCCACATTCCTTTGGGTCCCTTCTCTTTGGAATGGGAAAAAATGTGGATCTCTTCCATTCAGCTAACCATAGATGAGTCAGTACCTTCAGCACTACATCAGGTTGTTGAAAGATTTCAATTTACATTCCATCAATTCCTGATGCCTTATTCTCTGACAGTGCCTTCAATGGATATTGGATTTCTTTCAGCATCATTTGCACTTGACCACATGCTACTTTGAAATGATTGGACATTTACCATTTCTTTTTGGGACAGTGACTTTGTGTATTTCTTCCATTTCCTTTGCTACTTTCTGCATCATTCAACATTTGCCCATTGAATCCTTTTTTTTTTTTAATTCCCCTCAGCTTGAGAAATGTTTTTTGGTTTTCTAACTCCAGGTCTTTGCACATTTTGTTATAATATTTTATTTTGTCTTTTTGAGCTGACTTTTGAAAGTTTCTATTCTTCTTTTTCACCTCCTCATTTATTTCATTTGCTTTTAGCATACATATGCTGGAAAGCAATTTTCAGAATCTTTTCTGACATCCATTTTTGTTTTTTTCTTCTTCCTTGTCTTCTTAATGATTCTTTGTTTCATTCATATATGGTGTTCTCTCACTATACTTCTGGTCTTCAGTCTTTAGTGTCTAATGCTTCAAATCTATTCTTCAGATGATCTCTGAATTCAGGTGGAATAAATTCAAGGATATATTTGACTCTTGTGGACTTGTTTTAATTTACTTCTGTTTCAGCTTGAATTTACATATGAGCAATTGATGGTCTGTTCCACAGTCTGTCCCAGGCCTTGTATTGATTAATAATATGGAGTTTTTCCAGCATTCCTTTCCACAGATGTAGTCAATTTGATTTCTGTGTCTTCCATATGGTGTGATCCATGTGTATAATTGCCTTTTATATTGTTTTAAAAAGATGTTTGTAATGAAGAAGTCATTTGTCTTGCAAAATTCTATCATGTGATCTCTAGCATAGTTTCTGTCATCAAAGCCATATTTTCCACCTACTGATCATTCCTCTTTTTTTTCAACCTTTTCATTCCAATTGCTAGTAATGATCATGGCACTTTCAATAGTCTCACCATAAGTCACATGCATCAATTCTTCAACTGTCCTCCTTATTCATTGTCCAGCTTTCACATATATATGAAGCTATTGAAAATACAATGGCTTAGATCAGGGCACCCTATTTCTAAAAGTGATATATTTACTCTTTAATGCTTTTAAAGAAGTCTTTGGCAACAATTTGCCCAATATCATATGTCATTTGATTTCTTCACTGCTGCTTTTGTGATGGTTGATTGTAGATTCAAGCAAAATGAAGTATTTGACAACTTCAATAATTTCTCTTTTAATTATGACATTATTTATCGGTCCAGTTGTGAGGATTTTCCTTTTCTTCACATTGAGGCACAATCAATACTGAAGGCTGTAGTTTTTGATTTTCATCAGTATTTCAAGTCTTCTTCGCTTCCAACAAGGAAAATTATATCATCTGCATATTGCAGGTTGCGAATGAGTCTTCCTCCAATCCTACTAATGAATCTTCCTCCAATGTTCTTCATATGATGCAACTTCTTAGATTATTTGTTCAGTGTACTGGTTGAAGACATGGTGAAAAGATGCAACCCTTTAGATGGTCTCTCAATTCAGGTGGTATATTTTGGGTTTTGTGCAGTTGTTTTAATGTTTTTCAGCTTCTTTCTGAACTTACACATAGACAACTGATGGTGTGTTCCACAGTCATCACCTAGCCTTGCTTTGGCTAATGATACTGAAATTCTGCATTGTATTTTCCATTACTTGATGCTTGTGTATTCCATCTGGTGAGGTCCATGTGTATAATTCCTGTTAATGTTGTTGTAAAAAAAAGTATTGGCAATTAATATGATACCATTGGCCCTTTGAAATTCTGTAATGTACTCTCCAGCATGATTTCTATCACCAAGACCATACCTTCCAATTACTTATCCTTTCTCTTTGTTTCCAACTATCCCATTACAATAACCTGTAATGCATCTTGATTGCATATTTGATCAATTTCAGACTGAAGAACTTGTTAGTTGTTGTTGTTAAGTTCTGCCAAGTCATTTCCAACTCATAGAGACACTGTACAGAGTTTCTGAGGAATGGCTGGTGAGTTGAGACCACTGACATCGTGGTTCAAACCGATAGTGCTTTACCTCACAGTACCACATCAGGACTCTGAAGAAGCTGGTAGAATTCTTCAATTCCATCATCATGGCTTTAGTGATTGGAATGTAATTTTCAATAATAATGGCATTAACTGTTCTTCATTTTACATGTATGTATATTTTACTATTATAGACAGCATTATACTTCAAGACAGATCCTGAAGTACTCTTTTTTACAATTAATGTGATACCTTTCCTCTTCAGTTTGTCATTGCTGGCATAGTGAACCATATGATTGTCAGATTCAAAATGGCCAATCAACTGACTAATACCTAGAAAATGGATCTTTATGCATTCCATTTCAGTTTTGACAACTTCCAATTTTCCTAGATTTATGCTTTGTAAGGAGTACTGGTGTGGCACTGTGGGGTAATGCGCTAGACTGCAAAGTCATTTGAACCACAAGGTAAGTGGTTCAAGCTCACCAGCCACTCCTTGGAAACCTTATTCAGGGTCACTATGCATTGGAACTGATTCAACAGAACTTAACAACAACAGTGCTTTGTACATTCAAATTTCTGATTATTAATGCATTTTGCAGTTGTTTCTTCTCACTTTGAATTATGCCCCATCAGCAAGTGAAGGTTCTGAGAGTTTTGTTCCATTCATGTTATTAATTCTACTTTGAGGAAGCAGCTCTTCTCTAGTCTTATTCTGAGTGCCTTCCAACCTAATGAACTCATCTTCTGGCATTATATCATACAAGGTTCTGCTGCCATTTATAATGGTTCTATTCAGAATTGGTCTGCCTCTCCTTCTTTTTCTCTGTTAGTCTGGAAGCTCAGTTGAAACCTGTCCACCACAGGTGACCCTGCTGTTATATAAATATCTGTGGCATAAATTCCAGCATCACAGCAACACACAAGCCATCACAGTATAACAAAATTTCAGATGAGTGGTTTTATTTTATTTTTCATAACTAAATTTTGGGACACTGATGTTGTTAGGTGCCATCCAGTCGGTACTGATTCATAGTGAGCCAATGTACAACAGAATGAAATATTGCCCAGTCCTGGGTCAACATCACAATTTTTGCCACGCTTGAGCCCTTTGATGCTGCTACTTTGCCAAACATTCTCATTGGGGGTCTTCCTCTTTTTCTCAGACCCTCCACTTTACCAAACATGATATCCATCTACAGCGATTGGTCCCTTCTGACAATATGTCCAAAGTCTGAAAGTTGAAATTTGGCCATTCTGGCCTCCAAGAAGCAATTGGGCTGCACTTCTTCCAACACAGATCTGGAGGTTCGCTTGGCAGCCCATGGCACTTTCAATATTCTCCACCAACACCATAGCGTAAAAGCATCAATTCTTCTATGGTCTTCCTTATTCACTGTCAAGCTTTCACATGCATAGGAGGTTGTTGAAAATACCATAGCTTGGGTCAGGAGAACCTTAGTCCTCAAGCTGACATCTTTGCTCTTCAACACTTTAAAAAGGTCTTGTGCAGCAGATTTGCCTAATGCAATATGTCATCTGATTTCTTAACTGCAGCTTCCATGAGTATAGATAGTTGATCCAAGATGAATGAAGTCCTTGACAACTTCAATCTTTTCTCCATTGATAAAAATGTTTATTGGTCCAGTGGTGAGGATTTTTGTTCTCTTTACATTGAGATGTAATCCATACTGAAGGCTGTGCTCTTTGATCTTCATCAGTAAACACTTTAAGTTTTTTTCACTTTCAGCAAGCAAGGTAATGTCATCTGCATATCGCAGGTTTTTAGAGTCTTCCTATAATACTGATGCTATGTTTTTCATCATATAACCCAGCTTTTTGGATTATTTGCTCAGCATACAGTTTGAATAAGTATGGTGAAAGAATACAACCCTGTTGCACACTTTTAAATTTTTAAACCATTCAGTGATCCCATGCTCTGTTCGAACCACTGCCTTTTGGTCCATGAACAGATTCCTCATATGCACAATTAAGTGTTCAAGAATACTCATATTTCACAATGTTGTCCATAGTTTGTCATGATCCACACAATCGAAAACCTTTGCATAGTCAATAAAGCACAGGTAAACGTCTTTCTGGTATTC
>NW_006409008.1:235637-248057 GCF_000296735.1 Chrysochloris asiatica | reverse complement strand
GTAGAATTCTTCTATTTTGTCCTCATTGGCTTTAGTGGCTGGTGTAGAAATTTGAATAATAATGGTATTAACTAGTCTTCCCTCTAGGTGCATGAATATTATCCTATCACAGACAGTGTTGTACCTCATGACTGATCTGGATATGTACATTTTGACAATGAATGCAACACCATTACTCTTCAATTTGTCACTCCCGGCATAGTAAACCATGTGGTTGTCAGATTCAAAATGGCCAATAACAGTCCATTTCAGGTCACTAATGCCTAAGATATCAATGTTTATGTGTTCCGCTTCATTTTTGACAATTTCTAATTTTCGTGTATTCCATATTCTGATTATTAATAGATGTTACAGCTGTTTCTCTTCATTTTGACTTTTGCCCCATCAGTAAATGAAGGTCTCAAGGGCTTTACCCCCATGGGCTTTATTCTATTCACATCATCATGGTCAACTCTATTTCGTGGAGGCAGCTCTTCCCCAGTTGCATTTTGGGTGTCTTCCAACAAAAGGGGCTCATTTTCCGGCACTATATTTGACAGTGTTTATCTGCTATTCGTAAGGTTTTCAGTGACTAAATATTCAGAAGTAGTTTGTCATTGCTTCTTCTTAATCTGTCTTCCTCTAGAAACTCATCTGAAGCCTGTCCACCATGGTTTTAAATTCTGTTGGTATTTAAAATACTGGTGGAATAGCTTCCAGAATCACAGCAATTCACAAGCCACCACAGTACGACAAACTGACAGATGAGTGGTGGCACTAGAAAGGAATAATTGGATCATATAACAAATGTCACTTCAGCCTATAATTATAAGAAATATCAAAGAACAGGAACACAAACTTTAAACCAAAGAATCACGGTGCACTACAGCTCTCTTTGATAACTGAATCTCTTAATGAACATCCTTCTGTGAAGTGGCTCTATTATGATTGGAGATTTTGCTTCAGTTGTTACATTATCTAGAGAAGAATTATGGCTTCCTTAATTTTTGTTTCTTTATAACTACAGAAGAAAGAGATAAATAAATTAAAGCCAGATAGTTCTGGAGGAAATACTTCTAATGCTTCAACTGTAGTTAAGATACCCTAAGAGGAACTCTTTTATGGCTGGTCACCATGGCCTCACTATACTGGTCCAGCTGCTCCCTGGATCTTGTATAAAAGCATGTGAGGCCTCAGTAAGCTGTAACTAAGCAGCAAGGTACCTTGTTCTGTCTCTTTAGTGCCTAATAAAAAAATACGTTTTATGGCGTAAATGAGGAAATAACAGACAAAGCAGTATCTTGGCAATGTCTGTACACTAATAAGACCTTAGTTAAAACATAAAAGAGAAATTTAAGACAAATTGACATATAATTTTTAAATCAGCAGAATTATCCCCTATTTTTTCACAAGTAGTCACCTGTAGTCAATGAAAAACTAGAAAGGTTGTGAAAATTAATTTCCTTTTCCGGTAACCTGCTGCAAATCATACTTTATAATTTTCATCAACTTCTTGTATGAAAATGATAAGGGATGAGGGTGATAAGTCTGTATGAGATCCACAAATGCCTTAAATTCAATCAGGTTTACAGAATGCATTATTAAGAAGCAATCGTGTCTGGTAAATCCAGTGGCATACTGGTTAACTAGGGGGGTGTGGGTAGAGGGGAGCAGGGGAAAGGGACCTGAATTATAGGGTTTGTAAATTTGCTTGGTATAACTCATAGACTCTTTGACGCTACCAATGGTTTCTGGTAGCATAGTGGTTATGAGTCAGGTTGCTAATCTCAAGGTCAGCAGTTCAAAACAACCAACCGTTCCACAGCAGAAAGATGAGGCTTTCTGCTCCCGTAAAGGTTTACAGGCTCAGAAACCCATACAGGGTCACTATGTGTCGGAACCGACTCCACGATACATTACCACCAATGGTTTAAGAACAGACTTGGAAAATGTCTGAATATTTAAAAGATTGATCTCAGAACCCTAATTATAAGGATTCTAGTTTACTCTGGACTTGCTGCAAATAACTGACATGGTTATAATTTGTAGTATGCATATATTAAGATACAAGTTTCTTATAAAGTCATGATTGGAAGAAAGCTAATATTATGAAATGGTCCTGTAAACAAACATACACGAAGGGTTTAGCTCTGTCTTTTTTTTTTTTTTTTTCTTACAAAGTAGTAAGAACATTTGTTGAATTTCTTTACATAAGGATTTTCTAATACTATTTAAGTATTTTAAGATAGCTTAAATGGACTTACACAGAACTATATATAAATGCTTGACAGCTTTATCATCAACAGTACAAAGTAAAAATGTACTATTTCTAATACTGAATAATAAAAATTAAAGTAAAAAGCTAGATAATTATACTCTCTGATAGTTCTGTGCCTCTCCAGCTGCTGATCTACTGGGATCTTTTCTACTTACAAGAAAATTTAATAGAAAAAGGGGTGCTTAGTTAATTATGTACATTTGGACTTGTTGACATCTAATTGCCAACTGGAATATGAGAATTACATAAACATGTTCAGATATTTTTAAATAAAACAGAGAGGTTTGATTCCAAAGACTATGGATGACTTATTTTCTGCTTTGCAAAATTCTGTGGAAATTATCCTTCACATTATTGCTAATTAAAACACAGACAAAACAAAACTAAACAAAAAAACAGGTACTATTTTTCATACTGCCATATTTTCTTAGCATATCCATGGACAGTTCTTTTACAGTATAATCCTTACATTAAAATGTTTTGAAGAGAAATGTTATTAGTTTTGATCTGTGGTTGGTAGACTTTCCTTGCCCATTCAATATCTCATCTTTTTAAATTTCACAAGGATTTAAATTTATTTTAATATTTGAAGATACAATGTAGTACCTGAAACATTCAAGAAATATGACTTGGAGTAGATTGTGGAGTTTGATTTGAAGTCCATGTAAACCAATAGAAATATATTTTGGCATACATTACAAGTGAGAGTTTAAGAATTTTTAAATCAGTTTTTATAAATTGAATATTGAACCACTTTACATTTCAAAAATGAATTATATACACACAAATATATGTATACCTTCCCCCCTATTAATCCAGTGAAACCAACTTTTTTCTAAAAAAAGCAGTGGATGAATTAGGAATATTGTACTAGGGTGCCAGATTGTTTGAGCATAAATTGCAGTTCCTTTGACAATTTTTATTGTTAATTTATCTGTGCCCACTTATAACATCTGTAAACAGATATCCTCATAATAATAACTACTTCATATGGTTATTGAAGAGTAGATGGATTACTATGAATTTTAACAAAAAAAAAGAATCACAATAAAATGATCTTCAGAAATTTTCTTTTTCCCCTGAATAATACATTTCATTCATTTTGCTATGTCAGCATGATCCTTTGTAAAAAATTGTACAATATCATGCACTTCACATAAATTTCTCCAAACATTTTCTATTATGAGTAATGATGACATTTTAAGTATTTTATACTCTGTCTTTCTGATAGTTAATTAAGTAATTAGAGCTAACAATCATCTTATAAAAATTTTAAATCACTGTCAATGAAGAGGGTATTTTGTTGTTGTTGTTAAGTGCTGTTGAATTAGTTTACTTTATGGGCAATACTATTCTTGCATTTTAACTAGAAATGTAAAATTTCAAGTATATATTCTGTTACTAAGAAATGGATAATCATTACTCCAATTTTATTCATTTAAATATTTGTTGCTATTATTGTTAAATGCTGTCAAGTAGATTCTGATTAGAATTTCCAAGGCTATAAATCTTTGCTGGAGCAGAAAGCTTCATTTTTCTCCCTTGGAGCAGCTTGTGGCCCTGAACCACCAACCTTATGGCTTGAAGTTCAGTCCAGAACTTTCAGAGCTACTTTGTTCCCATTTAAATATCTAAGAGATTTAGACACAAGGTATTGGGAATACACTATGTGATCATGTTTTCCCTGTCTCATGGAAAGGTGACCCATACCATTTTGAAGAGTTGTCTCTCTAATCATGGGTGACATAAATGGAATAAGTGAATCCTTTATTCTAGCTTGATATAATTTCAAATAGATATTACCTCTCCAGTGAAATATGTGGATCTACTTCCCTTCTCATCAACTATGGCAGGAATTTTGAACTACTTTGCCTCCTTGTTGGCTTCTAGTTCAGGATTCCTGGAGCCCCAGTTTCCTTCTTTACTATTAATTACTGAGTCAGTGATTTGAGAAAAGAAGTCTACTTAGTTGTAATACCTGATGAATAGTTCTATAAAGTAAAACTATTAAACCATGTAGGACACAAAGTATTAGGGAAAAAAAATATTGCTAAAAGCATCTGTTTTTAACAAGGATAAAAGAAACTAGAATGTGCATATGTTGAAGGCAATAACATACAGAACCTCCTTGTGGTTTCACAGATAAAGGTGGCAACCCAACCTCAGCATGATAGCAATTATGTATAAAGAATAATGCATTCTCAACTTCAGTGTGATCATGTTTATATTTTTAGGTACAGTGTGATTTCTAACTTTGTTGGGTTGGTAATTAAAATTAAGGTAGGTGCATGAATAATTCATGATGAATTAAAATGGCTATTATAAAAAGAATGACACTACTAGCCAGGTATTTAAGAATTAAAAACTGTTCTCTCCTTTCACGGATTCATTGTTTCCAATGAGAAGTGTTAAAAGGTGCACTTTTAAAAGCAAAAGTCAGTCTGTTCCTGAAACATCAGTGTGCTTGGAATTCAGTGCTTTATTTACTTCTAGGAATCCTAGGATAATTTTATTTAAGCCTATATTAAGACAACATTTGAAAGGTGTTTGTGGTTTTTTTGGATGTACATTAGTAAATATAAAAGGTGACTTTTTTATAGTGGTAAATATATGGATAACTGGCATGGTTAGACTCCCGGTGTGGTGTTGTGGGTTAATGTCTGGTCTGCAAAGTTGCTTTGAATCCATAAGCTTGGTTGTTCAAGTTCACCATCCGTTCCTCAGAAACCCTGTACAGGGTTGCTATGGGTCAGAACAGACTCGATGGCACTTAACAAGACATGGTCATATGCTATTTCTACAATATTTACATGTGTAGTCCAGTGACATTAATTATGTAAATCATGTTATTTAATCATCATGACTTCTGAATTTTTCATCACTTTTAACTATACTTCTTTATAATGTTAAAGAAATTTTGGATTAAATTTCAATTCTTGAGTAACAGTATATATTTAACCATTTGGAATAAAGAGATACATGTAAAGGATTTAGTTGGAATATCAAAGTTAAAGCACCAGTTATGCTTTCTAGATTTTGCCTTGTTCAAACTCATAGAGCACTAGATGCAAATTCTGGACTTGATCCTTATGTCCTGATCCTACCTGCCAGGCTAATACTTTAGAAGAATTTTCTCCTAACCTCACTGCTTCACATTTGAGTGGAGTCCAGTTCTCAATAAAAGTAGCGAACACTTACCCGCATTGATTATAAAACATTAATCATATGATATTGTTCAGTATTACTGTATCACATTAAGCCACTAACCTGAAATCCATTTAAATGAGGCCTTTGCTAGTAATTTTCCATGTCTTGGCTCTTGGACATAGATTCCTTTCTTCTGGGATATTAATCCTCTAAATCTATGAAGTATTGATTATCTCTTGATTCTTTAGCTACAACAAACTATGTGCAATACTTAAAAAAATGAAATAGTTTAAGGTTCAAGATATTCTCTTGTCTGTGTGTCATAGATTCTTATTTAAAGAATTTGTAGGAATCTGCAAGGTTGGTTTGAACTGCAAGGTTGGTATTTCAAACCCACCAGCCACTCCTCGGAAACCCTATGTATGGTTGCTATGAATTGGGATTGACTCAACAGCAATAACAAGAAGCCTAATTAGGAGTTCTAATGTGACAATGTAGGATAAGCACTGAACTTCTAACCAAATGTTTGCAGGTTCAAACCCACCAGCTGCTCCTCAGAATCACTATACAGGGTCGCTATTAGTTAGAGCCAAATCGATGGCACTTAACAACAACAATAAACTTAACTATTAAAATGAGACTATAATCACAACACTATTTAAAGGTATCTTTAAAAGAACAGATAAGGTTGCTGTAGTATTTATTAAAATTAGAGGAAATTATAGAATCAGAGCTAAACTAACAAAGTTTGTCAAATCGTCTAAGTATGGTATTATAATTATATATTCACGTTCTTCTCACTTATTGAACATCTTGTTATCCAATATATTGCATTTATGACAATAGCTAAAGTCTACTATCCAAAGATTTTATGCAATAAGGATATACATCTGGCAGTAATGAACACTGAGGTATGAGTCTAGAATAATTCTGGCTATGATCATTAAACTTGTGTGTCAATTTGGTTAGGCCTTGATTCTCAGTGGTTTAGCATTTGGATATTTATGTAATGATGTAATTTGACAGTTATGTAATGTAGTCCCCATTTTGTAATCTGATATAATCATTCTTCATTTCTGCATAATGTCTATTCCAACCTAATCGTTGGACCCTAATCATTGCAATAGGTGAGTAGAAATTATATATCATTATATATGATATCTATATATGTCCTTTATATAACTGTCTTTAATAATTGAAAGACAATTCCCTCAAAATTAGTAGTTCCAAGAAGAAAAGAATCTTAATGAACAGATCAAATTAGTTTATATTTAACCAGAAATCCTTGTCATTAATGTTAACTTTGCCACTTTGCCACAGTTTAGTTGAAACATAATATTAGATCACAAATTAACTATGGGCAGTATTCCATTCAAAACTAAAGGTAAAGATGTGGTTACTCATATTAAATGGGTTGCATTACAAAACTATTTGCACATCAGTACTCTATTTTTCCATAAAAATAATGTCACAAGTACTGATAATACATATCGTAATATCTATGATTTAAAAATTAAAGACCAATAAAATTTGAGAGCCAAGAATGATATTAATTTTGATGCTGAAATAAGCTACTGGAAGGATTGGAGTAGTGGAGGAAAGCTGATCACTGAACACTGCTATAATCAGAAATAAAAGTCAAGATCTTAGAGTGTGGATTCCTGGAGAGGAGGTAACATATACAAGTTACTTGTAATTTAAGTGTTCACAAACGTATAGGATCTAATGGTTTGCTATAGAAAATTAAGTACAGTGATAGTTCTGACTAGGGGAAAGGATATGGAAATACTCATTGTAGTTGATTGTCTCATAGCTTAGAAACTCTATCCATGTTCCTTTATTTGGGACTTGACCTGATACAATATTAGCGCATGAAACACCAAGAAGGCCTTATAATGTATTTAGCAATTGTGCTTGTGCTCTTGCCTTACTATTTTTCTTCGTGAGAAGAAAATTATTTGATTAGCCATTAGTTTAAAGGCAACACATGAAAGCAGACTGAGATATAAAAGCAGTAGTTCAAATCTATTCTTAGATAAACAGCCTAGAAAAACATAAAGGAAGAACACATTTGGCATTTCTCAAGCTGAGAGAACTGAAGAAAAAATTAAAGCCCCCGCTTGCATTACTGAAGTATTCTATAGGCAAAATATGGAATGACACAGGAAACATAAAAAACACGAAGAAGACATCACAGAGCCTCAATACCAAAAAAGAACTGGTTGACATTCAAGCATTTCACAAGATAGCATATGATCAATAACTAATGGTATTGAAGGAAGAAGTCCAAGCTGTACTGAAGGCATTAGCCAAAAACAAGGTTCCAGGAATTGATTAAATACCAATTAAATGCTTCAACAAATGGATGCAGCATTGGAGGTGCTCATTTGTCTATTTCAAGAAATTTGGAAGACAGATACCTGGGAACCAATTGAAATAGACACGTATTGTGCCCATTCCAGATAAATGTTATCTAACAGAATGCAGAAATGATCTAACTATATCATTAATATCACACACATATACAATGTTGCTAAATATAAATAAAGTTATATTTAAGTTAATTGTTAAATGTTAATTAAATATTTTTTTAAATAAAGAAAAAAATCATTTACAATAGTACAACAAGGAAACACCAAAAATTGAAGCCAAATCAGAAGACGACATGAAACAAGATGACATCGGATAGATCTTGACTGAAAGCAAATAACATTAGAAAGATGTTTACCTACATTTCATTTGACTGAGTGGATCATAATAATATGGATAACTGCAAAGAATGGGAATTTAAGAACACCTGATTGTACTCATGAAGAACCTGTTCAAAATGCAATTATTCAAACAGAACAAAGGGTACTGCATGGTTTAAAATCAAGAAAAGGTATTCATCAGAGTTTTATCCTTTCACCAGAGTTATTCAACATATATGCTGAACAAATAATGTGAGAAGCTAGACTATATGGAGAAGAACACAGTATCAAGATTAGAGAAAGGTTAATTAACACCCTACAAAATGCAAAAGGTATAACCTTACTTGCTAAAAGCAAAAAGGACTTGAAGCACTTACTGATAAAGATCAGTGAGTACAGCTTTCAAAATGGATTATACCGCAATGTAAACAAAATAAAAATCATCAAAACTAGACCAGTAAGTAGCATCACGGTAAACAAGAGAAAATATTGATATTATCAAGGATTTCATTTTTCTTAGTTCTATAGTCAATGCCGGAGTCTTAGTGTGGGGCTGCAGGATAATGTACTGGATCACAAAATCAATTTGAACCACAAGGTCAGAGGTTCAAACCAACCAGCTGCTCCTCAGGTCGCTTTGGGTTGGAGCCAACTTGATGACACTGAACAACAACAACATAATCAATGTCAATGGAAGCATCAGTCAGAAAATCAAAACAAAAATTGCATTGGGCAAGTCTGCTACAAATGGCTCATTAAAGATTTTTCAATGTCACTGTAAGGATTAGGGTATGCCTAATCCAAGTCATTACATTTTCAATCATTTTGTATGCATGAAAAAGCTGGACAATGAATAAGTAAGATGGAGAAGAATTAATGCCTTTGAATTATAATGTTGATTAAAAATATATATATATTAAATATACCATGGACTGCCAGAAGAATGAACAAATCTGCACTAAAAGAGGTACAGTTAGAATGCTCCCAAGAAGTGAGGATGGCAAGGCTTCATCTAGTGTAATATGGCCATGTTATCAGGAGGGACCAGTCCCTGGAGAAGGACATTATTATTTGTAAAGCAGACAGTCAGGGAAAAAGTAGAAGAACTTCAAGGGGATGGATTAGCACAGTGACAACTTAAGCATAGCAACCATTATGAGGACCTTGCAGAATTGACAAGTGTTTCATTCTGTTGTACCAACTCTATGTCATCTAACAGCTACAGCATTAACAAGAACCCAAACCAAAAAGCTCATTTCTGTAGAGTCAGTTCTGACCCATAGGGATCATACTGGACAGAGTAGAACTGTGCCATAGACTTTCCAAGGCTATCCTCTTTCCAGCAGCAAATTGACACGTTTCTCTTACAAAACAGATTGTGGGTTAGAACTGCCAACCTTTTGGTTAGCAGCCAAGCACTTAGCCACAGTACCAATAGACCTTCTCATTAACAAGAACAGTAATGGTAAACTTGATGACAACAATGATAACTAAACTAAGTATTTTACTTCCATTATCTCATTTTTATATAAAGACATAATTCTAACAACTGGAATGTTTAAAACTTCACATTTATTCTTTTAGAAATGTCATGTTTGCATATAAATTGGGCTTTGCATTTCCTACAGAAATGACATAGTCAACTCTATGATTGAGAAGTTCCCAGATGTAGACATGGAACTAAATAATCTCCTCATATGTATTTTAAAAAAATAAAAAAAAGATCTGTTGAGTAAATTGGAAGGTATATCAAAACAGATCTCTTTGTCATTGGTGCTATATTACTCTGCCTTTGTTTGTTGTTGTTGTTGATTAGTGCAGTCGAGTATGTTCCGACTCATAGCAACCCTTTATAGCGTTTCCAAGGAGTGGCTGGTGGGTTTGAACCACACACCTTGCAGTTCAAACTGTCTTTGTGGTCCAGCACATTATCTAGCAGCGACACACCAGGACTCCTTAAAAAATGTCTTGCTTTTGTCATTTTGGTTAGGCAATCTTTAATACTTCTAACAGACAAATGACCTTCAAGAATACTTAAAACTGCTTCATCCTTGCACTAGCCTGTAAGATGATTTGATTATATCTTATAGAAAAATATGTACCCAATTATTGAGAGAGAGAGAGGGAGACAGAGAAGAGATTAATTTTACTTACATTTAGTGGAAGCTTAGTTTATGCATCTTAAAAGTCATTACATTTTATTGGTAGGGAAGGGGGAAGAATTTTAGTTGTAAACTAAGCAGAAGAAAGAGGATGTTGAGAACTTTAGAAAGTAGGAGAAAGGTGATAACATTGCAGCATGGGTTAGAGCATGGTGGACCAAGTAAGGCATGTCTAGTGTGGTGTAAATGGGGTTGCCAGTAATAAAACAGTAAAATGGAACTGCAGATTTGGTGCTTTGAAAGTCATGCTTAATTAGAGATTTATTATCAGTGAACGTGTAGTTTTTAGTGGAGAAAATGAAACTTGATTTTATCTCTGTAGTAGAAACACAACTCTGGTATTAGTGTGGAACACAAGAAGACTTGGTACATTTGAGTTATGGTGTTAGAGAAGAATATTAAAAGTACCATGGAATTCAGACAGTGTAGCAGTTTTGAGTCAGGCTGCTAACCTCAAAGTAAGCAGTTTGAAACTACCAACCATTTCAGGGGAGAAAGATGAGGCTGTCTGCTCTGGTAAAGATTTATAGCCTCAGAAATGCTATGCAGGATCACTATGAGCCAGAACCGACTTCACAGCACACCACCACCACCATCACTATCACCACCATGGATTTGTAATGCAAGAAGTACAGCCAGAAGGCCCCTCAGATGCCAGGATGGTGATGCATCATCTCTCATATTTTGGACATATTATCAGGAGGGACCAGTACCTGGAGAAGGACATTCGGCTTGCTAAAGTGAAGGTTCTGAGAAAAAAGGAAGACCCACAATGAGATGGATTGGCACAGTGGCAACAGCAACAGGTTTAAACTTAACAACAATTGTGAAGATGGTGCAGGACCGGGCAGTGTTATGCTGTGCATAGGGTCACTATGAGTCTCGGAACCCACTTGACAACACCTAACAATGACAGAAGTGTAAAAAACAGGTAGTGTGTGGACAACTTGGAAATGGAGTGATTAGTTATAAAGAAACATTAACACTTTGGAATTAAAGTACAGGCTAAGAGGGTGGAGAAGAGGGATGGATTTAAAGATATTCCCCAAAGCATAGGAAATGACAGGATTTAGTAGCACCCTTCTTCACCCTGCTCCCCTTCTTTGTTCCCACTATAATTTTAACTCATTCAGACCCAGATTCCTGTTCTCTGTGATTCATCACCACATGGCGTAAACAAGAAAAATGTGGTAACAAGATCTGGGTAAGACGTACCTTAACTTTTTTTATGTTATAAGCAATGCAGTCTTGATTCCAATAGACTTTATTTAACTTACAAAATAGTTTTGAGACTGTTAGCCCTTACATTTATGATGAGCAAGTAGATGCCAGTTACACACACATTTGATCCATTCATCAACAAAGACTCAGAGATCTTACTTGAAAATACTGTGTTAGCTAATTCACTATTGGATATATTTCAAAGAAAAATAAACTGCACCTTTAAAAAGTATAAATGTAAATACAGACTGAATTCTATTTTAATTCATACTGTTTTTAAGGCCAATTTGTCAGCATTGAAGAAACTTCATTATATAAAGCAGTATTATCATTCACCAATTAACAGGACTGTAAGCTATATTTCAGAAGAAAAAAATATTACATCTTACCAAGTATAGTTCTGAGAGTATTTTATTTTTGGCTTGTTAATCATAGGCAAATATGGGTTAGAACTGTTCAAACATTCATCTTCATAATGTCTTTTAAGCTTGTTAAAGTGAAGTTTAAGACATTCCTGAAGGAGTAATAGTCTGCATATAATGGACTAGGGAGAGAAAAATTTGGTTCTATATTCTTAATTAGTATCTAATTTCTCTGTAATCTCATCATGATTCTCTAACATAAAATAATATTGACCGTACATATGGTACAAGTGGGTACGAGCATTTTAGATAATTTTCAAGTTGTTGTTGTTGTTGCTGACAGGTGCCATCGAGTCAGAACCAACTCATAGCGACCCCATGCACAGAAGAATGAAACAATGTCTGATCCTGGGCCAAATTCACTACCACTGCCACACTTGACGCCACCATGATGCCACCTGGCTGATCCATCTTGTTGGGGGTCTTCCTCTTTTTCTCTGACTCTCCATCTTACCCAGCATGACATCCTTCTCCAGCGACTGTTCCCTCCTAACAACATGTCCAAAGTATGAGAGATGAAG
>NW_006409008.1:230885-233005 GCF_000296735.1 Chrysochloris asiatica | reverse complement strand
TTTTTTTTCCCAATCGGACGTTGGGAAGACACTCAGAGTGCGACTGGGAAATAAAAAATGCCTCCTCAAAGTAGAGTTGACCATTTTCAAGTAGGTTCACTAAATTAGTTACCAAGTTGAGTCCTGGTGTGGTGCTGTAGGTTCAGCACTGGAATACTAACCACAAAGTTAGTGGTTCAAACCCAACATCCACTACTTGAAAACCCTATACAGAGTCACTTAGAGTCAGAATTGACTTGATGGCACTTAGCAACAACAATGTACTACTAAGAATTCTGGTGTGGCACTGTAGGATAAGCACTGGACCTCAAGGTTGGTTTGAACTGTGTGATCAGTGTTTCAAACCCACCAGCTGTTCCTTAGAAACCCTGTAGAGACTCCTGTGAGTAGGAAAGAACTCAATGGCACATAACAGCAAAAACAGCAATGTACTACAAATCTAAATTAAATCTCATCTGAAGTGTAATTATAAATTTGATGAGTGAATAGTATTGTAAGGGGCTCCATAGTATAATCACTGGACTATGTGTGAGCCACAAAGTTGGTGGATCGAATTCAATAGCCACTCCACGGGAAAAAGATGAGGCTTTCAGATCCCACAAACTTTATAGTCTAAAAATCTTTGCTATGAGTTGGAACTGACCCCATGGCACTAGCAGAAACTACAACACGCACATCATAGATGTATCATTGTTGTTGTTGTTAAATGCCAGCAACCATGTATAGGAATAGGATTTCCAGAGAACGACTGGTATGTTTGAACAACCAACCTCATAGCTCAAACCAACCTTAATGGTCGAGTGCTTATCCTACAGCATCACTCCAGGACTTGGCTTGATAAATAATTCAGTGAATCTAGTGTAATGTTTATGAGAAAAAAATCTGACAACTTGTTCTACTCCTTTTCAAGGATGTGTATCCACATCTACTAAAAAATTATAATTAAATAAATAAATAAACAACTTACCCCAAGATAAACAAAAATAAATTGAATTAACAATGAACAATAAAAAAAGATAAATGTTACAGTTCTAGTCCCCAAAATAATGAAAACCTTGAGCTTCCCTTGTAAATTATTGCTTCTCTAACAAAAATGACTTTATGTTGACCTTTGTAATGTTATGTCAACTTGACTGGGCCAGAATTCTCAGTGGCATGACATCCCACAGGATAAGATCTGCTATAAGCAGATCAATGGAAAGGAAGTTTATTTAGGTGTATGGCCTGTTACCAATATATGTAAACACTGTGGAAAATTTTGTTTGCATTTTTTGTTTTTTGTTGCTGGGCTTAGATCTTGCATCTGGCACACCACCTGAACCCTAGTTCTTTGCACTTGAGCTAGCGGCCTGCTATATTGCTTGCCAATCCAGGGAGTTGTCAGCAGCCTACTATCTTACCTGCTAACCTAGGATTCATTTGTCTTTGCAGCCAGAAACCAGCTTTCTGACCTACTTACTAGTCTTCGATTCATTGTCTCTGTATCCAAAAGTCTGCTACCTAACCTGCCTATTTTGGGCTCATCAATCCCTGTAGCTATGTGAGTCAGGAGAAGCATCCAGTCTAATATGTGGCCTACGAACTTGGAATTTGCCATCCACACAACTATGTGAGCCATTTCCTTGATCTCTCTCACTACACACACATCCCCCCACACATATTGTTGGTGTTAAGTGCCGTTGGGTCAGTTCCAACCCATAGCAACCCTGTATAGGGTTCTGAGGAGCAGCAGGTGAACTTGAACCGCCTACCTTGCAGTTCAGACTGACATTGCAATCCAGCACATTAACACACAGCTCCATACCAGGAAAGCATCAAGAGAAGATGGAAAGAATACACAGAGTCAGTGTACCAAAAGGAATTGGTTAATGTTCAACCATTTCAAGAGGTACCATATGATCAAGAGCCAATGATACTCAGGGAGGAAGTACAAAGTGCATTGAAGGAATTGGCAAACAACAAGACACCAGGAATTGATGGAATAAAAATTGAAATCTTCAAGAAAGTGAGGCGGCACAGGAGGCACTACTCGTCTCTGCCAAGAAATGTGGAAGACAACCATCTGGCCGAATGATTGGAAGAGATCCATATTTGTGCCCATTCCAAAGAGAGGTGACCCA
>NW_006409008.1:207194-224813 GCF_000296735.1 Chrysochloris asiatica | reverse complement strand
TTTACTACATGTCCACCCAATCCGCCATCTTGTTTGTTCTCTAAGCACACATTCTTGATGATAAGCTTTTATGATGCAAGTGTTTTGATGGCCTTAGCAGTGAGATATGTTTCTCTAAGATTCAACTGTATTTTTATGGCTCTTTCACCAATGAACATTCAAGAACACTGTGGTTACATCAAGTTATGCTGAAATACTGGGGGAAATATTTCTAATAGTGTTCTATATCTAGCTAACATTTCATAAAGATTTATTCTACCACTCTGAAAATGAATACAAAGTGCAGTATACATTGTCCAACCTTAATGAACAGGCAAACAGAACCTGAACAATAGATAAGTTCAGACAGATCTTCTTTCTTAGACATGTAGTCTGTTCTATATAAATTGGACAGTTTGAGCATGATGATGCTTGTACACACAGGTACATGGTGCAGACTGAACACTCCAGAGTAAGCATAATGACAAATGCATGGGTGTTCTCTACAAACTGATAATTCTAAAGAAATCAACACATTTGAAAATAAAATTGCCTTCACAATACCACAGTATAACCTATCCTTGGTCGTTGAAGTGACAGAGGTGGTGAAGTTGAGATATCAAAGTATCACTAGTAGATCATATCTCCCATAGTCTATGAACATAACCTTCTTGGGTATGATTCTGAAAGCTTCACTGTGCATAGGTTCATGTAGTCAATCACAATGCACAGTCAAATATTCTGGGATGTGGTGAAAACTATGCCTTTCATCTGCAAATGTTGTCTTTGACTCATAAAGAGTAGACAATAACTGCTTAAATTTTTAATTATTTCTTCGTGATCTTTTAGTTAATAGTTTAACAATTCAATTACCAAATGCTTATAATGTATAATATTAGAACTCAATATAGAGCAAAATGTATGACAAATTCTTTTATACTAAGTTGGTCATAAGAACAAACTTGGACAGAATATACTTATATGTTCTAAAATACAGTCAGTAGCAATAACACTATGCTGCCCTAATAATAATTTTATCATTAAGCAATGTACTGTACCTGAGATGAAAGAGATTGTGTTTACAATGAATTACTTTAAATAATCAATTAATATTTTAATACTAATGATTAAACCCTGTTAGAATTTTGCATGTTACACTATTGCCAACTCGCTGAGTATCCATTAATCTAATAATTTATCATTTTTTGCAAGAATACATTATTGAGCAAGTACTGCACATTTGGAATTTATAAATCAATATGTTAATATAAAATATCTGAACATATTGTCTTTGCCTTTCATTTTTATAATCCATTTTAAAAGCAAGCTACACCAAAGCATGAAGTATATGTATCCTATCAAAGCAGACTTTTAAATATTCTTTAAAGTCTAAATTTTCCTAATGTGACACTAACATAATGTTTTATCTTATCTTCCATGGTTTTCCACACTGCTTTACAACTAATATTTTATTTTCACAATTAATTGTTCAATAGTTATGATCCTCTACAATATTTTATTCATGCCAGAGGAAGTAAAATTACATAGAAAAGATGGAGATCACAGAGGGAAGGAGCTATAGCTGAGTCTGAAAGGAAGTTGAGACTCCTACCAAGTTCAAAAAGGCCTTGGCTATAAGGCAAAGGAGCTTCAGTTTGAGTTAATGGACACCCAGAGCCTCTGTATTTTCCCATTCAGTCTTGCTTTCTTTTGTGAAAGTCCTTGCTCCATTTCTCTATCTGGGGAACCTTAGTAACCTTGTGGCTTTAGTTGAAAGGTCATTTTGATATTTAAAAAGGAGGTTTAATTCAGCAGTTAGTAGATCCACTGTGAACAAGAAAATAGGAAGAGCTGAATATTATTGTCTACTTTCATGGAACTAAGTAAACATAAAAAAAAAAATAAATAAAAATTTAAAAGCACTTTAGCTCTAACAATTCTATTCTTTCCTTACACAAAAATTAAGCTTTAAAAATTAGAGACAAGTGCAAGTTGAAAATCAAGCATCACTTTCCTTTTTGCAACAAACAAAGGAAAACAAACCTTGTAGCCAGGACAGCAGGAATCTGGCTTTGTAAAATTGCAATCAAAGCTGCTCTGTTGATCAGCCAGCAATGGATCTCAAGTGGTAATCTGGGAGCATGCCACCTCTATGATGCTTTCAATCCTAGTTAGCAAATACCCCCTTCTAAGCTGAAATCTGTCTCCTATGAGTAACTATCAGGGCCATAAGGCCTATAAACACCAAAGTAAGCATCTACTCTTGCCCAAGTCCCATTATAAATTAGGCTTATTTTAGAACCAAGATTATTTAACCTTACTATGTTTCTATAAAAACAAAAAATTATATTCATGATCACATATGTTCTAGGATATGACAGTTAATACATAAGGCAACCTGATACATTATTTACATTTTCAGATGTAAAATGTATATTGTAGGGCAAATAAAAAAGTATTGCTACAGAATAATTGAAATCTTGAAAATTTTTATAAAATAATAGAAACCTTTAATGTTTGCAGTCTTGTAAGTCCTATATAAGGTTGCTATGAGTAGGAATTGGATCGAGACAGCGGGTTTTAACTTGGCTTGGTTATTAAACAAAAACATGAAAATATGAAGCTATCATTACATGACATAGCTTCCATCTAAGTCTATAAAGTTCTGAAGGAGATATTTCCATCACTCTAACTTTCCCCTGATTAATTTCCTCTCTTGGATTTACACCATATTATGGTGGAAGTTTGAGCATCCATGAGGAACTCAAATAGTTTTTGTTTTAAGTATTCTTTGAGTTTGGGGAACAAAAAGTCTGAAGGAATGATATCAGAGATGTAGGGTGGAAAGGGTAAGATTTTCCAGTGAAGTTCTTTGCTATTCTTCACAAATGACCAGGTGTTTTACCATAAAGGGTTAAAATTCCCCAGCACAGCTTTCCTGGCCTTTTTCTCACCAATAAAGTTTTCAGTTTTCTAGAAACTTCTTCCAATAGGTCCCATGACCTTTCCTTGACCTTTGAGAAAATCTATCAAAGTTATCCCTTTGGTGTACCCCATAAAAAAACAGGCACCATAACCTTATGAACTAATCTGTCTGCCTTGAATTAAACTGGCCCAGCAGATCTCCTCAGAAACCACTGTTTTGATTGGAACTTGTATTTGAAGGCAATCTAATGACTAAGGCAGTATGCTACTGAGTGAGCTTGTCTGCAGCCATCCACTGACCACAAATAAATGTTTAACCACATTTTGTTTAGAATAAACCTATGCATGTAAGAATTAAAACCTAAGAGCAATACTTTTTGACTTGTTGTTGTTGTTGTTGTTGTTGTTGTTGTTAGGTACAATCGAGTCAGTACTGACCCATAGGGACTTTATGCATAGCGGATGCAATTAAATCTTTGCCAGGAATATAAGAAAAAATTAAAAGAAAGATGAAATTTTTTTAAAATGTTAAATTTGTTTCTTTTATTTTTTTTATTATTGCAACCAATCAGGAAGTTACTTTTTGAGTTTCTAAAAGTGTGATAGTAATTGTCTTAATAAGTATACTTCAAATTTTCTTCCAAGGTTTTCATAGACCTTTGTTTAACTAGAATTACATTTAAGTTAGGGATACTTGGCTTTGAATTGAAAATTATTTAACAAAACTATTTTTTTTTTATTTAGTGGAAAGAAATTTTGTTTTTTTTTTAATTTGCTTTACTTCTGTCGTACTAAAACTGACAGACAACTTTGAGTAATGACTTAATTCCTATGTAAGAAACAAATTACTTGGCTTATATTGTATCTAAAGTGGCATCTCTCATATTTGTTTATTTCCCGTATCAAATAATATCATGGTAATGAAATAGTTTTAGATATACTAGTGAGAAGTGCATAAAATATTAAGGAAAATAACTAGATTTCTGTATTTAAGAAACAGTTATTCCTTTTATAATCCATATTATATATAGGATATTCTTTGTAAAAGTAGTCTTTAGGGTTTTCTACCTTTCCTTTTATGTGATTGAGTTTAAAAAGATGAAAGAGCAGCTTTTGTGTTTACATCTGGAATATAAAAGCAGCTCAGTATGGGGAAAGGACATTCCATGAAATACTATGTCAGAAACATTCTCAGTCAGAATTCCAGAAATAGCAAGATGCTAAATAGATAATTAAAATGTCTTCAAGGTTTAAACCATAGGGACTTAGGGTTTTAATCATGTAGTGTATATTCATCAGAAGTTTTTTTTTTTCTTTTATCTTGATCATGTTTTGATGCTGTCTTTGGGAGAAGAAAGACCAAGCTCTGTGCTTCTGAAATTTGGGGGGTTTGATAGGATCTGTTATTAGCATACTTAACTCAAAATAGCTATCATTTTATTAGATGGCTGGCAGAAGCCTTCAGCAATGCTGTCTTACAGAAGCATAATGGGCTTCTCTATTTCTGATGAAATCGGAAAGCTGTGGGAACTTCTGTGCCATGGTGTAAGAATTGTCTTACCCATGGAGTAAGTTTTTTTTATTTTTTTCCTCAAAGAAGGGCACAAACAGAAAGTTGAACCTAACCACAGCTTTAATGTACATCGATTTTATCAGACATAAGTTTTCAAATGTAATATAAATATAGGAACATACGTTTGGTAGCAATGTGTTTACTAGATAAAAGAGTAATGATTTAAATATGTCTGTGGACCTTTATATTGTCAAAGATGCGTAGTGTATAAATTCATCCTTTCCCTTTTCTTGGAGTTTGTGGCTCTGAGTTTTTTTCCCCTATTCATCTTTCTATCTGAAAGAATCATGCTATTGATACACTTGATGATGTGGATATGCAATTTAATATACAATAAGGTCATAACATTAGAATACTATTTTTTTCACACAAAAATAATTATTTTTTTAAAGTTAGACTTAAGATGATTTAAAAAATACAATATTGTATCTTTAATAGTTAAGAGAATCACAAACTCTTTAAATATTTTTCTATACTAATCTTCAGCTTCTCATTAATATCTTATAATAAAAATAAAGTGGATAGTTCTTCAAGTTATAGTAAATGAGGACACTGTAAATAATATTGAAATAGTTCTTTGTATTCAGGCTCATTAAAAGAGAATTAAAATGAGGTTAGAACAAGCTGTTTCAAGTAATTGAAACAATTCAAAACTCTCCATATTTTATATAGAATAATCAATTTAAATTGACACATTCGATGAGAAAATCATAGAAGTACATAGGGAAAGCATATCAATTGAAATGTTATTATTCACAGATGAGTTTTAAGTAGTAAAACTGCAGATGCTGTTTATACTTTGATTTAATTGCTTGAATACACATGCAGGTGGAGAAAATGGTAACTTGTGCATATTATACAGAGTGACTGGCGGCAACACAGAATACTTTTCAGACAATCTCTTGATTAAATCCTTTTACATAAAGAAAATATGATAGCATGTTCTTAAAGCATTATTCACAAATTGAAATAATTAATAATACAGGGTCAACATAAAACTTTCCAAAAATATCATACCATATTTAGATAGAATTGAGCTTTTGATAATAATTAAATTTATAAAAACTTTACTTTAATGTCTGAACATGCTAAGCAACTGATTTTTCATGGATAAACATTATTTTTGAGGTTCAATTTTTAATCTTGTAAATAATGTAGCTGAGGCAGAGTGAAACTTAAGAGTTCATCTTAAGACATTATTAAATTCTCAGCTGTTACACCAAAAGCATCAGATTAGAAAAGGAAATTTTCAATGGTAGTTCAATTATTAGATTAAAAAAATCTGATAAAAATCATTATTTTCAATTTTATTATCTTGGTGCCAAGTGAAAATGTTTCTAGAACTAAAGATCCAGTTTCATTGTTAGTACTTGTCAACGTTTTGGAATTTCTTTAGATTTGTGATTTTTTGGCACCCCTACAAATCAGATATTGCAATATTATGAAATTCAACACACAAAGGAACTAGTGACATCTTCCTTTATTCCATAACATTGAACTTTTAAGTTCCATTTAGTACCAAGAAATGTTCATCAGTTATCTATCTCCATCCCAAATTCCTAGAATTGTTTATTTGAAACTCCTTACAAAATTTATCTCAGTATGAAGTCTGGTCAGGATTTTTCTACAAATATTGTATATTTAGTTTGGAAATCCTTCAGAAAATCAGTAATTGTATGAATGTGTAATGGGAAAAGAAATAGGGAATTGAATATTCTAATGTGAAGTAAGTTAAATAAATGTATTGATTGGGTTTTAATTTCATTAACTTACTGGTCTCAGATGTTCGAAATTGTCAAAACATAGTTAAATTCCAAAGCTGTTTTTAAATACACATACACTCACACAGACACTTTTTTAAAAAATACTTAATTGAATGAAGTAACATTAAGACTTTCAAATTATAACTCAGATATTGATCAAAACTCACCTTGTATTCAAATAGTCAGTAGAACATTTAAAAAATATTTTAGCAATGATGTCATCCATATACAAATATGTTATAAAATTTGTTTCTATGTATCTGTATTCAAATAAAATAGCTTATAATAGCAATTTACCTACAATGTCAAATATGTAATTTTTAGTTCATGCTAATGGAAAATAAAATAGATTTATTACCCATGAACTATTCTAGCCAAAATTAGGAATTTTAAATAACTAAGCTTGAATATTTAAAGCAGAAACTCATTTATATCAATCAAACATAATTTTTATTTTGCCTTTTGAGATAGGATCTAAATACTCTATCATTTAGGAATGGAGATTATAATTAAAACAGTATGCAATTCAATGTTAATCAAAAATTATATGATGTACAGTAAAAGGTAAAAAGATTCAAATGACTTCCAAATAGCAGAAGTAAAGCTGAGAACAGTCTTTTAATAAAGGCTATTTTTCTTAGTAGGAAAAGATTGTTAGTTGTAAAAAGAAACCTTTTAAACTAATATGATGAGGTGCATGTAAAAATTAATATTATGTTCTAATGTTCTCTCCAGTGAATAGCCTAGGTTGATTTATTCATTTAGGTAATTATGTTCAGCAATATTAGTAATTCACTGCTAAATTGAATTTGGAGAACACACAATAAATTGAAACTGTAGTCATATTTCTTTCTTACTGTGTAACAAACAGAGATGTATTGATGTAAGTTCTGAGAATAGTACATAAGTTAAATTCCCTAGACTGCAATTTGATCAAAAAGCTTTAGACATTTACTTGAGCTATATTAGGTGGCTGCCATTGGATGGCAGTAAAATTCTACATCAATCACTTTAAGCAAAGTGAAGCAGAGAAAATAATGGGACTTTCTTTTATTATTTAACAGCAGAACACTGATTTAAAAGGCAAAGCTCAAGGGGTTGTGTTTATTGTAGAAATACCAACTAATTTTTTAAAGCTGTTTTCTTCCTCTTCTCCCTCTAAAGAGGCATGCAATTTTGAGCCTTTACAGTATTTTATAGTGACAAAAGATAGTCTTGCTTTTTTCCCACAGAATTAAAATAACTAAGCTTTTAAAAAGGCAATAAAGAGAAATTAACAGATACATGTTTATATAATTTTAGTAACAGATAATTTGAACATTTTCCAGATTATCAATATCTAATTCCATTTCCCTAATAGTAAAGCACACTTTTTATTATATTTAAGACAAAGAGCTATAAACCTTATAATGCTTAAAATGTTTGTTTGTTTGTTTGTTTTTAATTTAAACAAAAGAAAAATATTTTAAATCACATAGGAAACATTTATTTCCAAGGAAGCCTTAAAATTTTGGCTTGTATACCATTATAACAAATAAATATTTTGGTTTTGAGATTGTGAAAGTAGTATTGAATATTTCTGACCTTGTGTTAACTTATGGCTTTGGTGTTTACTGTTGTTGTTAAGTGCCCTCGAGCCGGTTCCAACCCATAGTGACTCTGTATAGGGTTTTTGAGGAGCTGCTGGTGAGCTTGAACCGCCAACCTTTTAGATCAAACCAACTTTACAGCCCAGAGCAATAACCCGCAGTGCCACACCAGGACTAATATGCTGGACTGCAAAGTTGGTTTGATCCTCAAGGTAGGCTGTTCAAGCTCATCAGTCGCTCCTTGAAAACCTTGTACAGGGTCGCTAAGAGTCGGAACAGACTCAACGGCACACAATAACAATTTATGGCTACCTAAGCTCTGGTAGCATAGTGGTTTTGAGTTGGGTTGCTAATCTCAAGGTCAGCAGTTCAAAACTACTCCACAGGAGAAAGATGAGGCTTTCCGCTCCTCAGAAATCCTATGCAGGGTCGGTGTGAGTCGGGACCAACTCCACGGTACACCACTCCCAAAACCAACAAAAATTGATACCATTCTTCTGTCAGTTGGTAGCATTGTGGTGACTTTCATGTTGCTAAGATACTTGAAGCTAAGCATTTTTAAAAACCAGTAGGGTCAACCATGGTGGATAGGTTTCAACAGAGCTTTGAAACTATGACACACTAGGAAGGAGGACCTACAGATAGACTTCTTAAAAAAATTTAGTCAGTGAAAACCTATGAACAGCAGTGGAACAATGTTTAATATAGTGCTGAGAGATACTCAAAACATAAATGAAAAGAGCTGCCTCCTCAAAGTAGAGCTGGCTTTAATGGCATAGTTAGAATAAAGCTTTCGGGATATTCACTTACTGGAGTGACATGACTTTGCAAAGAAACAGCTGCAAGTGTCCATTAATAATTAGAATGTAGAATGTATGACCTATCCTTCTAGGAAAATTAGAATTTGTGAACACTGAAATGGTATACATAAAGCTCAATAATTTAAAAGTGAACTGAAATGGACTAGTACTGCTGATTTTGAAAAGGACAATCATATAATCTACTGTGCCAGGAATGCTAACTTGAAGAGGAATGGCATCACATTCTTCGTCAAAAGGAATATATTAAGATTTATACTGAAGCACAAATTTATAAGTGGTACGATAATATTCATATGCTTAAATGGAAAAAGAAGACAAGAAAGAAAGAAAAGATCAAAATGGAAATGGACACCAGGAGAGACTCTGAAATGTCCTCTTGAATATAACGCTCCTAAAATGAACAGAAGACATAATTAATTGAAATAATTGAAGATTTCAAAAGACAGCTAGAGAAGACAAAGTAAAGTATTATAATGAAATGTGCAAAGACTTGGAGTTAGTAAACCAAAAGGGAACACACTTGCCTCAAGGTGACAGAACTAAAATAAAACCCAAGCCTCCAGTTTCCATGTTAAAGTTTGGTGTGGCGCAAGGATTGCTAATAGTAAAGTCAGTGGTTCCTACCATCAGCTCCTTAGAAATTCTATACATGGTCTCTATGAGTTGGAACTGACTCTACAACACTTAACAACAACAACATCATGGGAAAAATATTGACTGCTGCCATAAATATAAAAAAGATGGAAAACTGTAGAGTCACCATACTCCTCAAAAAAATAATTGGTCCATGTTCAACCATTTCAGGAGGGAGCATATGATCAATAACTGATGGTAATAAAGGAAGAAGTCCAAATTGCATTGAAGTCATTGGAGAAAAACAAAGTTCCAGTAACTGATAGAATATCAGTGGAAATATTTTAGTAAACAGATTCAATGGTGAAAGTCCTCATTCATCCATACCAAGATACTTGGAAGACCTGGCCAGCCAACTGAAAAAGATCTGTATTTGTGCGCATTCTAAAAGAGGTGATCCAAAAGAAGTGGAAACCATTGAAAAAGATTATTAATTTTACAACCAGGTAAAGTCTTGCTGAAGGTAATTTAATAAGGGCTGCTCTGGTAGCATAGTGGTTACGAATCGGGCTGTGAACCTTAAGGTCAGTGGTTCGAAACTACCAGCCGCTTCGCGGGAGAAAGGTGAGGCTTTCTACTCCCATAAAGATTTACACCCTTGGAAACCCTGTACTGGGTCGGACCCAACTCGATGGCACTTAACAACAACAACAACAACAACAACATAGTATTTAAGCAGGGGACTACCAGAATTTCAAGCCAGATTCAGAATGAGGGATATCATTGCCGACAGCAGATGAATTTTGGCTGAACTCAGGAAATACCAGAAAGATGTTTACCTATATTTTATTGACTATACAAAGACAGAAAACTGTATGGATCATAACAAACTATGGATAATATTGTGTAAAGTGGGATTCAGAGAACTCTTAATTGCCCTCATGATGAACATGAACAAAGACTGAGAGGTTTACATACAGAACAAGGAGACACTGAATTGAGTAAAACAGGAAAGGTGTGTATCAGAGTTGTATCAATTCACTGTACTTATTCAATCTGTATACTGAGGAAAGTGTCTGGGAAGTTGTACTACATGATGGAGAATGTGGCATCAGGATTGAGGGAAGACCCATTAGCAAGCTGCAGTATGCAAATGACACAACCTTGCTTGACTGAAGTGAAAAGGACGTGAAGTATTTACTGATGAAGGTCAAATATTCTGTATGAATTACAACTCAACATAAAGAAAACAAAATTCTCATAACTGGACCAAAAAGCAACATCATGACCAATGGAAAAAATTTTTCAAGAATTTAATTTTACTTGAATCCACAATCAACACTCACGGATGCATTAGTCAAGAAATCAATGCTGTATTATTGTATTGGGCAAATCTACTGCAAAAGACAAACTGATGGCACCCAACAGTAACAAACAACAAGAAAGTCAGAGAGAAGGCAAGTCTGAAAACACTTTTGTCAATTTAAACATGTTGTCCTTAGTCACATGAAATTAACAGGAGCAAATAGTGCAGAAAGCAAATAAAATGATGGATGTTTTTAAGATTGTTTCACATAATGGAATATGCTTATCTGTATCACTACCCCTTTCTTTAGAAACATTTGTTGTTGTTGTTATGTGCCATGGAGTCAGTTCCAACTCATAGCGACGCTATACAGGGTGTCTGAGGCTGTGAATCTTTATGGGTGCAGAAAGCCTCATCTTTCTCCCACGGAACAGCTGGTAGTTTCGAACTGCTGACCTTGTGGTTTGCAGCCTGATTTGTAATCCCTATGCTACCAAAGCTTATTTGATTAGAAATTGGTTAGTTCAATTACAATTTATTTGACAATATAATGAATCAGTTATTTTCAGAAATTATTCAGGGTGGTCTGGCACAATCTGAAAGCCATAAATCAGGATTTCCTGGGATCAAGCCACAGACTTCTCTGCTACTTATCCTCTCCCTCAGCTTATGTTTAAAATCTATTAAAAGTTTATAGTATTCCAAAGATCATATTAGGCATTAAAATTCAGGCATCTCATTCTTGCTGCAAAGATTGTTAGAAGCAAAGAAAACAAATGGGTTATCATGAATCCATTCTCATCATGAAGAGTGTAAAAAGCATGCACAGTGGAACAATATTCATTTATTTTTATGACAGTGCTTGAGAAAAGAAAACAGGAAGTGAAATAAACCTAGTGATATGTAGTATTATTACTTCCATGCACAGGAAGTTAGAATGACTGGAATGAAATACCTCAGCATATAGAAAAGGCTAATTTAAGTTTGTGTGTCTGTGTGTATTGTAATCTGTGTTTGTCTGTAGGGCTTCATTTATTGAGTTTATGAATTTATTTCTGACATAAGAAAACTGATTTAACATCTATTTAAATTGATATTTAGCAGTATTTTAAGATGTTACAAAATTTTTTGTCAGAATAAAGGAACATTTACATCTTTCTACCCATGCCATTCCCAAACAATGCATGGCTGAAATACAAATAATAAAAGAAACTCTAATATTCCTAGATAAAATGATCTTTTAAACCAAAAAAAGTGATCAATTGTTTTCATTTTTAATTTAGATAATTTGCATTAATATACAGCATTACTCTCAATGAAGTACAGAATTGATATTATAATTGTAAATTTTATTTGGTTATTTACACCTACAAACTTGAAGAATAAGCTGATTTTACTACATTGCACTATAAAAAAAATTTGATTAAATGTTTGCTAGTGTAGAACCTGAGCTTTTTTATGAAGAGATGAGGCAAATTTAAAAGTAGCTATTTTCTTTTATGTATCATTTTATAAAGATATTAATATGACAGAATCTATTTTCATTAAGCAGAGCATGGTTCAAATATTTCTTACATTTAATTATAAATATTATTGAACTTTTTTTGTAACTAGTCGATAAACATCATGAGGTAGTCACTATAGCTCATTGAAGAAATTAGGTAGCTTTATTCAGTTCAATGTTACAAATAGAGATTTTGGTATCAATGTTGAACTGAATATACAAACAAAGACAGCATAAAAGTGATGGCATCTATTTGAGCAGTCACAGTATGTTTACACTCCTCTGATGCTCAAACACTACTATTAAAGTGTATGGGGAGTTTACGTAATTATAGGCACCTTGGAAAATACGGCCTGTTGATCTTCCTCCAAAAATTCTCAGACTCGAAAACCCTATGGAGCAGTTCTACTCTGTACACATAGGCCCACTATGAGTTGGAACCAACTCAATGGTAACTGAATATATCTATGATCACTTGGAAGAGTGATGACACAGTAAAAATATTGCTAATATGATGATCCAGACAAACAAAGGGAAATAAAAGCAAGAAGCTCATAGACCAGTTTAGAAGAGAGTCAAGTGAAGTGTTTTGAGGCACTAATGGGTACTGGAAACTGGAGATGCAAAGATTTGTGCTTTAAGATGCTAATAGACTCATATAATCACAATGCACTATAGTAAAGTGAAGTGATAGAACTGTGCTTTGGCTAGAATGGTGGTGGTGGTGGTGGTGTGCTGTGGAGTCAGTTCTAATTCATAGTGCCCCTGTACAGGGTTTCCAATGCTGGAAATCTTTATGGGAGTAGAAAGCCTCATCTTTCTCTGACAAACGTCTAGTAGTTTCAAACTGCTGACCTTGAAGTTAGCAGCCTGACTCATAACAACTACACTACCAGAGCTCCTTTGGGCTAGAATAGACCACAATTAAGGTTTGAATTCTGTCACTCTGAAATTTAACCCCTGGCAATTATAAACATGACCTTGTTTGAGAATAGGGTCTTTGAAGATGTTTCAGTTAAGAAAACAGAAGTCATTCTGGAATAGGCTGGGTCCCAGTCCCATCTAAGTGGTGTTCTTATAAAAGAGAAGAGACACAGAGAATTGGAAAGAAAATGAGAACGAAGTTATGCTGCAGATACAAATGAAAGAATGTGTGAAATTTTCAGAAACCTGGAAAGATAAAAAAGAAACAACCTTTAGAGGCTTCCACGACAACATAGTCCTGCTAACACCATAAATTCTGGTGCCTAGAAGCCACCAAAAGCTAGAATAGAGGTATAGAACCATTTAATTCTGAGTCCCTAGGAGGAATCAGCATAATCAATAACTTGATTTGGACTTCTAGCATCCAGAACTATGGACAACAAATTTCTGGTTTTAAAAGCCCCCTGACTTGTGGTGTTTTATTAAGGTAGCCCTAAGAAATTAATTAACAAGGAGCTCTGGTAGTGTAGTGATCACGAATCGGACTGTGAACTGCAAGGTCAGCAGTTGGAAACTACCAGCTGCTCCGCGGGAGAAAGATGAGGCTTTCTGCTTCGGTGAAGATTTACAGCCTCAGAAACCCTGTTCAGGGTCTCTATGGGTCAGAACTGACTCAAGGGCACTTAACAATAACAAGAAATTAATACAAGCACACAGATTTATATATTTAATCTAAAATGCAAATTGCACAGTTGGGGGAGTTTGGGCAATAAAGGAACTGTTCCATGAGGAGGAAGTATGGCTTTAACTGGCACTTGAAATAGAAAAGTATAGGCCAGGAGAGAAGGGTTAATGAGAACCGTATACATAGAGAAAAGCCTTTTCAAAATCACTGAGCATGGGAAAATGTGTACTGTGCTTGATGAACACAGAGTAATTAGTGCATGATACAGATACAAGAAGATTCTTGGTGTGGCACTGTAGGATAGGCACTGGACTGCTAACTCTAAGATTAGTGGTTAAAACCCAACAGTTGCTACTCAGAAACCCTATAGAGGGTCATTATGAGTCTGAAAGTACTCAACAGCACTTAATGACAACAACAACAACGTATATATAAAATGCAAATGAAAAAGTAAAACACAACCCTGTTCCTCAAAGAGATTCTAACTTTACAACAAAGAATCCATACTAATAGCTGCCATTTATACGGTTTTACAATAGCAAATTTACACTCAATCATAGAAAGGTAACCCAAAGGGATGTGGAAATCACTGAACAGTAGCATTAATATTCCATGCATGTAAAATTTTGCTGAAGATAATTCTAAATCACTGCAGCAGTGTATATAGGAAGCTGCCAAAAATTCAAGCCAGATTCCAAGTGGACAAGGAAGGAAGGAAATAAATCATTACTGGTATCAGATGAATCTTGGCTAAAAGCAGACAATACCAAAAAGATGCTTACTTGCACTTTCTTTATTGACCATGCAAAGGCATTTGACTTTGTGGAGCATAACAAAGTATGGATGGCATTGCAAATAATGGGTATTCCATAACAATTAATTGTTCTCATGAGGAATCTGTACATAGATCAAGAAGCAGTCTTTCAAATGGAACAAGGGAATACTGAATAGTTTAAAATCAGGAAAGGTGTGTGTCCAGGGTTACATCATTTCATTATAAGTATTCAATCTGTATTCTGAAAAATTAATTTGAGAAGCTAGATTATATGAAGAAGAACTTGGCATTGGGACTGGAGGAAGACTCATTAACAATCTACAATATGGCTTGCAGGAAGCAAAAAGGACTTGAAATACTTATTGATGAAGATCAAAGACTACGGTCTTCAGTATGGATTGCACCTCATGCAAAGAAAACAAAACACCTCACAAATGTATCAATAAATAACATTCAGGATAAACAGAGGAAAGATTGAAATTGTCAAAGACTTATTTTAGCTTGGGTCCATAGTTAACACTCATAAAACCTGTTGCAAAAGACCTCTCTAAAGTTTTAAAAAACAAAGATATCATTTTGAGGATTAAGGTGCACCATACCCAAGCCATATTTTCAATCATCTCATGTGCATATGAAAGTTGGATAATGAACAAGGAAGATTGTAAGAAAAATGATCTATTTGAATTATGGTGTAGGCGAAGAATATTGCAAGTATCATGGAGTACCAGAAAAATAAACAAATCTATCCTGGGAGTAGTACCGCTAGAATGTTCTTTAGAAGTAAGAATGGCAAGACTTATTCTCTTATATGGATATGTTGTCAGGAATGATCAGTCTCTAGAGAAGGATATCATATTTGTTAAAGTGGAGAATCAGCAAAAATGAGGTAGACTGAGTCCCAATGAGATGGATTGCCATGGTTGCAGCAACAATAGGCTTAAATGTAACAGTTGTGAGGATTGTACAGAGCTGGGTAGTGCTTGTTTCAGTTTTGCATACGGGGTTTTGAGGAATTGACTAAACAGCACCTAGCAATACCAGTAGTGGTAAAATTTTACTTTTCTGTTAATTTGATGCTAAGAGCATTCAATGAGGAAAATAAGTTTGGAGTTGTATAATATACTGCATTTATATCTCAAAATGGAGTCTTGGTGTGCCACTGTAGGACATTCAACTGCAACATTGGTTTGAACAGAAAGATTGGCAGTTCAAACCTACCAACCGCTCCTCGGAAACCCTATACAAGGTCACTTTGAAATGGAACCTACTCAATGGCACTTCATAACAACAAACATATCTCAAAAACAGCTTATAAGCAGAGTATTTTTTTTTTAATGTATTAGAATGATTTATTTCTGACATGCTACTTTTGATTATGTTTCTGGTGAGTACAGTTGTTTTTCTGAGGAATATGTGCTTACTTTCAATTTTGAATTAATTCCTCTTCTATTGGTGTATTGCCCAATAAGATTGGGTTTATTTACTAATTCTACAATAAAGTCTGCCTGTAAAGAAAACACCTGTTTCTACTGGTTGTAAACCCAAGGTACATTGATTTTTTTTTTTTTTTCAGAGTATTTTTATTGACTGAATCACTGACCAGGTGGTTAGTCCAGTGCTTATCCTATAGCATCAATGTTTGATTAGACTGATTTTAAATGAAATTTCCATCTAAAATCCTTGAAAATAAAGTTTATATTTTAAGGAGGTCAATAAACAGGGCAATAAAGTATATTGGAGATGTTTAAGAGAGAGTTCTGTTCCTGTGTTGATTATATTGAGGACAATTCTAGCAGTGAAATAGGAGACAGGGTAGTCTCACTGTCACTGTTAGGTGCTGTTGAGTCAATTTTTGATTCATAATGATCCCTATGACTGAGGGGTGGTGGTGGTGGTTATGTGTCGTGGGGATAATTCAGGTGAGGTATATTCAGTGTCATATTTTAGCTTTTTGGGAGCTGTTTTAAGTTTCTTCAGCTTCAGCCTGTACTTGTTGTAGTTGTTGTTGTTAAGTGCCGTGGAGTCGGTTCCGACTCATAGCAACCCTGTACAGGGTTTCCGAGGCTATAAATCTTTACGGGAGCTGAAAGCCTCATCTTTCTCCCATGGAACAGCTGGTAGTTTTGAACTGCTGACCTTGAGGTTTGCAGCCCGATTAGTAACCACTACACTACCAGAACTTCCCAACAGTATTTTTAAACAGTAGTCTATATGGCAGCATATGTTCAGATCTTTCTCCATCACAGTCACTGGGTGGGTTCAAACTGACAACCTTTCGGTTAGCAGCCAAGAACTTAACTGTTGAGCCGTCAGGGATCCTGTCTCACAGTGGGCAGTGAAATAAAGTTATATGTTAACTGGGACATCACAATTAGAAAAAAAGAAAGTTATTTATTTTTCAGTATTTTCAGGGATTGTTTCTAAATGAATGTACTATACAACCATAATTTAATGCTGGGAACATTTCAAAGAGATGTTCTTAAATATTAGATTGGGTCTAAATCTACCTTCACAAAGTATACTCAATTCTTATTACTTGTGGTAACTAAGCTTCATATTGTTTTCACACACAGAACACTTAATTAGCAAATACTGAACCATTGCTCCTAGGAGAAATCCCTTGAAGCCTCTAATCATTGTCATTAACTGGTCATGATATAACCTTTGTTATTTGAAAATTCCAAATTTAACATATATTGTTGATTATTTAACATTGAACTCATGGCAATGGCATTAAATTTTATGCTTGAGTGAAGCCTGTATAACACATGTATTATCTTTGTTATGCCTATCATAGGTATTTTGCACTTAAGAACACTAGACTGTACTTTAGCCTCAACCAAAAGCATGAAAACAAAACAAGTGGCATAAAGTAGAAAGCAAAACTTTAAGAACTGTTTAACCCTTAGGGAACTGGATAAACCCCAGAGACATTCTGCTGCTTTGCTTGTCGGGCGTGGGGAATGGGGAGTTAATAGATGTTACTGATTTTGCAATAGTCCATCAACTATCATAAGTTTTATCCCCTGTTAAAGTTTTCAGAAGCTAAGCAAAGCATTGCGGTGCCTGGCCCGCAAACGTGCCATGTGCCTTTGCTCTCAGGTCAAGAATCACTGTGCAAACAGGAATTGTTACCTTTTTTTGCCCTGCCCATCATGTAAATCAAATGTCTAGGGACATTAGTCTCGCTCATATGATCCGA
>NW_006409008.1:198877-206322 GCF_000296735.1 Chrysochloris asiatica | reverse complement strand
ATAATAATCAATGTAATGAAACAAGCTATATGAATGGTTGAATGTGAAGCTGATGAGGTGCCCTGTAAACTTTCACTCAATGCAAAATAAAAACATTAAAAAAAAAAAAAAGTAGAAAGCAAAAAGGATATTTGTTTATGTGTGAGGTGAAATATGAAGGTTAAGTGTCATGATGTTCAACCTAAGCTGAGAATGTGTTCCTTATCACTACTTGGCTCGTGCCCATGCATAACTGAAATTGCTCAATTAATGATTTTACAGTTACAGGTAAATTTTAGTAAGTAGACAAGTTCAGATGCACAGAATCCTCAAACAGTGACAATGGCCTGCATTTTTGATCTGGTATTGTTACTGCTAGATGTCTTTGAGTTGGCTCCAACTTATAGCGACCCTGTGGACAACAAAACAAAATACTGCACAGTCCTGTGTCATCCTCACAATTGTTGGTACTTTCAAATCCATTGCTGCTATCACTGCGCCAGTCCAGCTCATTGGGGGTCTTCCTCTTTTTCACTGACTCTCCAATTTACAAAGTGTAATGGTTAGGCTTCTGTATCAACTTGACTAGGCCAGGATTTCCAGAGGTTTAGCATTGAGATGTGCTTAATCCTATGATGAAACCTAATACAGGCATAGTTAACTCTGAAGAGTAGTTATGAGCTACCAAAAAAAGAAAGGGATGCTTCCTGCAGATGTGGTCTGCTCCCAATATAATGGACATTAGAGAGAGACTCTTGCTCTCCATCCTCAGCTGGGGACCTGGGATTCTACATTTGTAAGATAGTAAACTTCTCTTTATATGTTGTATACTCTGGTAGTGTAGTGGTTATAAATAGGGCTGCTAAACTCAAGGTCAGCCATTACATGGGAGAAAGATGAGACTTTATGCTCCCATAAATATTTCCAGCCTTGGAAACCATATACAGGGCTGCTATGAGTCAGAACAGACTTCATGGAACACAACCAACCACATATGTATGTCTCACTGCTTTTGCTTCTCTGTTGTTATTGTTATTGTTGATGTCTTGTTGTCATCAAGTCAGTACTGACTTATAGCAACCCTATGCACAGAAGAATGAAACATTGCCTGATCCTGGGCCAACCTCACTACTGTTGCCACACTTGAGTCCATCAATACTGCCACTTGGCCAATCCATCTCGTTGGGGGTCTTCCTCTTTTGCTCTGACCCTCCATCTTACCAAACATGATATCCTTCTCCAGTGACTGGTCCCTCCTGACAATATGTCCAAAGTATGAGAGACGAAGTTTGGCCATCTTGGCCTCTAAGGAGCACTCTGGCTGCACTTCTTTCAAAACAGATCTATTGGTTCTTTTGGCAGTGCATGGCACTTTTAGTATTCTCCTCCAACACCACAATTCAAAGGTAACATTGAGATGTAATCCATACCAAAGGCTGTGGTCTTTGATCTTCATCAGTAAATGTTTTAAGTACTCTTCACTTTCAGCAAGCAAGGTTGTATCATCTGCATATCGCAGGTTGTTAATGAGTCTTCCCATCACCACCAATCCTAGGACTTAGTAATGGTTTTAATTTGCTTTTGTATAAAATGGGTTAAGAATGGTGATATGTTTGTTTTAGTTAGCTGCTGTCAAGTTGGCTCCTAAGTCATGGAGATACACAGTAGAAATGGCCCATAGAGCTTTCTTGGCCATATGTAACCTTTAAGAAAATATGCAGCTGATTGCCTCCATGAAGAGCTGCCTCCATTGCCATGAGACCAGAACTGGATGGTTCCCTGATATCTTTACTGAACATTTTGATCAGGATCCATAGCAGAATCCTGATTCAAAAAAAAGAGGGAAATGAAGAAAAGAACTTCAAATTCTCATGGAATCTAGGCTTTCTGAATCATGGGGCTTAGATGAGCCCTGAAACTATTGCCTTGAAATAATCCTTAAAATTTCAATGAAAAATATTCCCTGAAGTCTTCTTAAAACCCAACAATAGTTTAGAGTAACTAGTAAAATATGTCTGCTTTGAGCATTGTTCTCCTTTATATCTATATGAGATGACAATGTCAACACAACTTAAAAGATTAGCTAGGAAATTTAAGAGCATTGTGTTTGTTTATGGGTGAGGAACAACTCAATAGAAGGGCATGAATAGGTACACAATTTGAAGAATATAATCAATATTATTGAATTGACATGTAGGCAGTGAATTAATGTGTATAGCCTCAGAAACAACAAAATAAAAATAAAATTTTAAATCTTTTAAAAAAGCAAATTAACAAGGTTTTCTTACATGGAATTGACAGATTAGTTTGAAACACTATATCTTAAGTTAGCAAGTTGTAGCAAACTGCATGTGTCATCCAGGATTTCTTGATGGGAGGTTTGCTGTTGCTCTTGTTTGTTGTTGTTGTTAGGTGCCGTCAAGTCGGTACCGACTCATAGTGACCCTATGCACAACAGAACGAAACACTGCCTGGTCCTGGGTCAACCTCACAATTGTTGCCACACTTTAGCCCATTGATGTGGCCACTTTACCAAGCCATCTCGCTGGGGGTCTCCCTCTTTTTTTTTCTGATGTTATGACCCATAGTGACTCTATATACGACAGAAGAAAACGCAGGCTATACCACCCCACAATTACTGCTCTTTGAGCCCACTGTCATAGCCATTGTGTCAAACCAGCTCATTGAGGGTCTTTTTCTACTTTACCAAGCATGATGTCCTCCCCTCCAGAGATTGGTTCCTCCTGATGTGCAAAGTATGTGGAACGAAGTTTATCATCTCATTTTTTAGTGAGCATTCTCTCTGTACTCATGGGAGGTTTAGAGATGTTTAATACTGAAAGTTATTTCATTAATAAATGGCATATTTGGTAAGTCATGCTAGATCAGCTGAACACCATATTCTCCCAGGTCCTAAGTTTCCTTGTCTAAAAAGAAAAAGTTTATACTACTAAGACTACACTCATCTTAGTGGTTCTCTGAGATTATTGTTGTTGTTAAGTGCCATCAAGTCATTTCCCACTCATAGCAACCTTGTATATAGTTTCCAAGTAGTGGCTGGTGAGTTTGAACCTCCAACCTTGTAGTTCATATCAACCTTGAGATCGAGTGCTTATCCTATGGTTCCACACCAGGATAGATAAGACTTTTAACCTACTTCTGGGTAAACAATCAAGAAAAATTATGTGCAAAATTGTTAACCCAGTTTAAATCACCCAGCTGTGCCAATCTGATAAATTTAGCACATGTGTGCATGCGTACACACACATACACGATCAACAAACAAGGGATGATTTAAAAAGTAAATGGATCTTGGAGCCACAAATAACTTGTCATGATTCTAGGCATTGGAACCTCCTGGAATGTGTCATTGAGCAAGTCATTTAACTTTTCTGAAGTTCAAGTTTATTATAGTAATATGTGAATAGTAATGGTTACGCATTGCATTGCTTTGAATATACTAACCAAATTGTCTTGGCCATATGTGAAATTAACAACTAGCAGTAATTCATTGTTTTTCCCCAGTAGTCTAAATTTAAATACAATATCTATCATTGTATCATTTGAAGATAAATATATCTAAAAATTAATGGCTTTCTTTTCTCTCCCAATCTTAAAACCACTAATCTTAATTTGACTTGTAAACTTCTATATATTTTCTTTTCCATCATATAACACATGCAAACATATGTTCATATTTTATAAAACTGAGTTTGTTACACAAATAATAAATAAGTGCCTGACCCAAGCCATAGTATTTTGTCACCTCATATGCATGTGAAAACTGGACAATGAATAAGAAAGACTGAAGAAGGATCTATGCATTTGAATTATGGTATTGGCGAAGAATATTGAAAGTACAATGAATTGTCAAAAGAACAAACAAACCAGTCTTGGTAGAAGTGCAGCAAGAATGCATAATAGTGAGGCTTTGTCTCTCATACTTTAGGCATGTTTGTTGTTGTCAGGTGCCATCGAGTCGGAACCAACTCATAGCGACCCCATGCACAGCAGAATGAAACAATGTCTGATCCTGGGCCAACCTCACTACTGCTGCCACACTTGACGCCATCAGTGATGCCACCTGGTTGATCCATCTCATTGGGGGTCTTCCTCTTTTTGTCTGACCCTCCACCTTACCCAGCATGACATCCTTCTCCAGCGACTGTTCTCTTCGGACAATGTGTCCAAAGTAGGAGAGATGAAGCTTAGCCATCTTGGCCTCCAAGGAGCATTCTGGTTACACTTCTTCCAAAACAGATCTATTGGTTCTTTTGGCAGTCCACGGCACTTTCAGTGTTATCAGGAGGGAATTGTTGTTATTGTTGTTAAGTGCCGTGGAGTCGGTTCCGACCCATAGCGACCCTGTACAGGGTTTCCGAGGGTGTAAATCCTTACGGGAGTAGAAAGCCTCATCTTTCTCCCGCGGAGCGGCTGGTAGTTTCGAACTGCTGACTTTAAGGTTCGCAGCCCGATTCGTAACTCTGGGAAAAAATATCATGCTTGACAAAGTAGAGGATCAGCAAAAATGAGGAAAACTGCCCAAAAGATGGATTGATACAGTGACTGCAACAATGAGCTCACGACCAGATAATGTTTTGTTCTACTATGCATGGGCTTGCTATGAGTGAGAACCAATGCAATGTCATCTAACAACAACAACAACAAATATACATGTGTGTAGATATATGCTTGTGTATGGGTGCTTGGTGGCTCTATAAACACTGGTCTGCTAACTACAAGGTCATTGGTTTGAACCCACGAGAAAGATGAGATTTTCTGCTCCTGCAAAGATTTCCAGCCTCAGAAACACTATAGAGAGATGTCAGATGAGTCAAAATCGACTTGACAGCACTTATCAACAACAATAATATATATTATTCTTTTATATTATTAAATATAAAAAACAACAATATATGCTATATATTATTTTATATTATTAATTATATAACAATAACATATTATTATAGTAGCATCATCATTATATAACAATAATATATATTATTAATAATTACATTATTATTGGTGGTGAAGGTGAGTGCTATTAAGTTGTTCCAGCTCATCTCATGACCTTATATAGTGTTTCTGAGGCTGGAAATCTTTACAGGAGCAAAATCTGTATATTGAGTCCTGGGGCATCGCTGTAGGATAAGCACTCAACTGCAATGTCAGTTTGAACCACAAGTTTGACAATTCTATCTACCTGCCTCTCCTTGGAAACCCTATACAGAGTTATTATGAATCGGAATTGACTCGACAGCACTTAACAAACAAAAACAACTGGCTCTAGCAAAACTCTAGACTAAGACAGGACCCCTAGTGTGGTGCTGAGGGCAAATGCACTGTTCTGCAAGGTTGGTTTGAACTGTAAGGTCGGCAATTCCAGCTCACTGGACTCAAAACCCTACACAGGCTAGCTGAGTTGGAACCTACTCACCGGAATTAAAAAAAAAAAAAAAGACTAAGACAGACTAGTTAGAAGGAAAGGTAGACGTCTTTTAAATGATTGGTGGTGGTAGTTATGTGCCATAATGTTTGAATAACAGTGCAACAATTTCTGATGTAGTGTCAGAAGATGAGCCACTCAGGTTGGAAGACACTCTATACAAACGGAGAGGGGCTGCCTTCTCAAAGTAGAGTTAACCTTAATGATGTAGACAGAGCAAAGTTTTCAAGGCCTTTCTTTATTTGCTGATGAGGAAACTCAAAATGAAAAGAAACAGCTGCAAACATCCATTAATAACTGGAATGTGGAATTTATGAAATATGAATCGAAGAAATGTGGAAGTTGTCAAAAATGAAATAGAACCCACAAAGATCAACATTCTAGACATTAATGAGCTGAAATGGACTATTATAGGCCATTTTGAATTGGACAGTCATTTAATTTACTATTCTGGGACCACACATTGACTAGGTATGGCAACAAACTTTCAAAAAGAGTATTTTTAAGATCTACCTTTAAGTATAATGCTGTCTGTGATAGGATAATATCCATACATCCAAAAGGGATACCAGTTAATAATTCTATCATTCAAGGTTGTGACTAAAGCCAAAGATGATGACATTAAAGAATTCTATCAAGTTATTGAGTCTGTAATTGATCAAGTATGAAATCAAGATATATTGTTAAATGCTGGTAATTAGAATGATAAAGGTTGAAGCAAAAAGGAAGGATCAGTAGTTGGAAAATATGACCTTGATAACAGAAACAATGATGAGATCACATGATGGAATTTTATAAGACCAATGACCTATTCATTGCAAATACCTTTTATTCAACGACATAAAAGGCAACTATAGACATGGACCTCACCAGAAGGAATAGAGAGGAATCAAATTGGCTACATCTGTCAATGTAATAAGTGAAAAGTCAATGGAAAGCTCATCATAACTCAGCCAAAATAAGGTTGGAGTAGACTGTGTAACCGACCATCAATTGTTGATGTTGTTGTGAGGTTATGGATTGTTGTTGTTGTTAAGTGCCGTCGAGTCGGTTCCGACCCATAGCGACCCTGTACAGGGTTTCCGAGGGTGTAAATCTTTACGGGAGTAGAAAGCCTCATCTTTCTCCCGCGGAGCAGCTGGTAGTTTCGAACCGCTGACCTTAAGGTTCGCAGCCCGATTCGTAACCACTACGCTACCAGAGCTCCTTATGGATAGTCAGTTCCAAATCATAGTGATCTTACGTACAACATAATGAAACACTGTCTAATTCTATGCTATACTCACAATCATTGTCAAGCTTGATCCCATTGCTGATGGTACTATACCAATTCATTTCATTGGGGATCTTCCTCTTTTTTTGCTGACCATCAACTTCAGCAAGCATGATTTACTTGGTGGACTGCCTCTAGCAAAACTCTTGACTAAGACAGGAGCCTTTAAAAGTACTAGGGTCAGAATAGCAAGTATCACAGCAGTACACAAACCACCACAGTATGACCAAATGACAGAGGAATGATGGTGGTTCTGTATATATGGTGGTGGTGGTGGTGGGGGTGTTGTGTGCTGGCGTGCCAGTTCTGACTCATAGTGACCCTATGAGTTTCTGAGGCTATAAATCTTTACAGGAGCAGAAAGCCTCATCTTTATCACACAGTCCCTGGAGATCATATGTCAGAAATATGAGAAACAAAGTCTTGATATTCTGACTTTCAAGAAGCATTCTGGCTATACTTCTTCCAACACAGATTTATTTGCTTTTCTGGCAGCCCATGGTACATTTAATATTCTTTTCCAACACCATAACTCAAAGGCACCAATTTTTCTATGGTCTTCCTTATTCATTTTCAAACTTTCACATGCATATGAGGCTATCGAAAATAACATGGCTTGGATCATGTGCACCTTAGTCTTCAAAATGACATTTTTGTTCTTTAATGCTTTGACGAGATCTTGTGCAGCAGATTTTCCTAGTATAATACGTTGTTTGATTTCTTAACTACTGCTTCTATGAGTGTTGA
>NW_006409008.1:180574-198507 GCF_000296735.1 Chrysochloris asiatica | reverse complement strand
AGGATGGGCACACATCCTTCCTGATCTTAAACTATTCAGTATCCCTTTGTTCTGTTTAAATTACTTCTTCTTGATCTATGTATACCTTCCTCATGTTGAGAATTTTGTGCCTGTATTCCTGAGGGATAGTGTTCTCTACTTTTTTTTTTTTTTTTTTTTTTCTAATCTTATGACTAGTCTGGAACTCAGTGGGAGAGGTTACACAAGGTAGCTTTTTTCTTTAAGTATATGTGATGCAACTACTATATGACAATAAGGATGTTTAACCTGAGACTTTTTATTAAGTGAGCCATCCATTATAGTCCTATTCAGCCATTTTGTAGCATGTTGTTCTTGTTGTTAAGTGCCTTCAAGTTGGTTCCAACTCATAGTGACCTTGCACAAGGTAACTTTTTTCTTTAAATATATGTGATGTAATTACTATATGATCAGTATTATAATAAGGATGTTTAACCTGGGCTTCTGAGGGCAGCTGGAGAGTTTGGAGTGCCCACCTTGCAGTTCAAACTGACCTTGTGATCCAGTGCTTATCCTATAGCACAATTACTATATAAAGAATCTTGTCATAATGCTATTACTTAACAAGTTTAGTTTTGTTTGACTTCTCAGTGCCAGCATTAGTCCCCTTTTTAGACAACTTTAAAGTTAGAGGTTCTAGTCCAAACAAAGGTGCCTTGAAAAAAAGTCTTGGATATTTTCACTTCTTCTACTTCCAAAAAAAAAAAAAAAAAAAATCATTACTAAACCAATGCAGCACAGTTTTATTCTGACACATATGGGCTCATCAGGAATCTGATTTGACTCCATGGCAACAGGTACTGGGATCTCTCCCTCAGTTCTGGCAATTGGTCAGGGGCAAATCTAGAGATCCGCTGATGGAAAAAATCTCTTGAGGTTTTACTTGTCCATGGAAAACCAAACAAAGGGAAACCAGACTAGTCATAAGATTTAAAAAAGAAAGCAAAAACCAAAAACTAAAATTAAAAATGTTTAGCAGAGAGAAATACTGAAATAGATTCCCAAGATGTGGTCTGAAATATTTTTCAGGTAGAAGAGACCTTTATGTTTAGATAAAATAACAATGATCTTGCCTGAAGGTCTGGAAGGAAAAAAAGAGAAATTTTAAACGCCACAGCCACTGCAACTTCTCTTTCATCTGATGCCTTTTTCTTTTTCCTCTTATCTTTTTTCATGACCCAATATATTGTATAACTCTTACATTTTGGATGCTTCTTTTTCCAGACTACTCCTGCCAGTATTTCTAATTCTAAAATTACTAGCATATTACTGATTTTGATACTCTTAAAATACAAATTATTTATACAAAATTCAAGAATATTAATATCTTGTTTGAATTATCTGCATTTGTTCATGAATGGGGGGAAATGCATGTAAAGCAATATCTATTCAGCTATCTTAAATTTAGCAGCCCTGGTGGCACTGTAGGGTAAGCATTGCATTGCTAACCATAAGATCAGTAGTTCAAAACCATTAGCTGCTCAAAGGAAGAAAGTTGAGGCTGTCTGTTTTGCAAAGGTTCAGTCTTATAAACCCTCTATTTGTTGTTGTTGTTGTTAAGTGCAGTCAAGTCAGTTCCAACCCATAGCGACCCTGTATTGGGTTTCCGAGGAGCACCTGGTGAGCTTGAACCACCGACCTTGCAATTCAAATGGCTTTGCAGTCTGGTGCATTAACCCACAGCGCCACACCAGGACTCCTATAGGGTAGTTATAAGTCAGAATGGATTTGATGGCAATGAAATTGTTTGGAGCATCTTAAATTCAGAGTATGTATATGACTTTGAACTTTGCCACTTATAAGCCCTGAGAAAAACTGAGTGATTTTCAAAATATTTCATTATATCTCAGATATCTAGTATAAAGTATATAAATTACAGAATTTTCCATTTTAATTAACATGTACTATTGGGAAGGAGTCCTGGTGAGGCACTGTGGTTTAATGTGCCAGACTGCAAAGCTTTTGAACTGCAAGGTCGCGGGTTCAAGCTCACCAGCTGCTCCTTGGAAACCTTTTACATGGTCGCTATGGGTCGAAACTGACTCAATGACACTTCACAACAACAACAACAACAACAACTGGGAAAGGCTTGAAAATACATGTATGAAATAATAATTTAAAGAGATGATCTAATATAATTTAATCTTAAATAATCTAACAGATGATCAAAACTAATCTAAGGCTTAGTTTTGAATGAGAGGGTAAATTTGTTGTCATATATCATTGATTTTTCCATGAGACATTGAACAAATATGGCTGGCTTGGTGGACATTTCATTCCTTAGAGATTACTGTGTAGATGTCCTGCAACTATGCATTTGAAAAAATGAGAAATTCAAAATGGTATCTCATTATTAAAGTAATACATCATGTTAGGATTTTCAAACATGAATTTTTAAATTAACAATACCCAAAAGAAATAATGTTCAATGTTCTTAATGAGGTCCTTGAAACATACCCATGCATTTGTTTACTGTCTTCTATAAATCTATGGTTATGACCTTCTTTTCTGACTACATTATTTCTTGTTCTTAGAATTTGTCCCCTTGCTATATTCACTCAATCACTATTAACTCCCTGAGGATTAAATTCTTGTCTTACTACTCCCAAACTTGGTCTTGCCTGCATTGTCACACTCTTCTGCTCTATTTTCTAGACCCTCTGGGTGTCAGGAATCACCATTCCAGGTGTGGTATCAAGGACCTTGAATGTATACCATCTTCTTGTTTCAATTCAGCTGCCACCAGTAGATTTACAATGCATTTGATAAAAGAGTCAATGATAAATAATTCTTCTCTAAAGAATATAATTTCTTCATCTACAGTGAGCACAGCTTCATGGAAGTTTCATAGTATAAAGTGATAACAATGTCTACATGTTAACACATAGCAAAAAAAACAACAACCAAGTAAATATTATTTTATGAGACATTGTACCCAAAGTCACATAAGTATATGTCACTTATGTGACTTTGCTTGATATTGTGCACACATCTAAATTGCTACAATTTGATGAACTGGACCTTTGCTTATGGATGCAGTTGCTCAAAATTCCAACCAAATAGAACGACTCTTCATATCAAGGATCAAGCTTGTTTTCTCAGTGCACTGGGTTGATAGGGATAGACAATTTAGATATTGGCTATCAAAACTGTGGTGCTATAAAAACATGAAGTGGCTGGTTTACAAGTTTCATTAGTATGCTGAGGTTCAGAATGAGGTGGGTAAAGTACAGTTGCCACCGAACAGTTTTCCTCTTTTCTAGCTATGATTCAGTTGTGAGTAATTGTAATCAGGATTAATTGTGATTGTCACAACTATAATTGTTGAAGATGTATAAGTAAAGGAGAGAATAGTTCATCTTCATTTCAGCAACAGACAATCCCAGGACCAACAAGAAGAAGAGCATGAGTGGTGTGTGAAATCCTACCTAGAAATACATTTATAGCAGAGATGGTGGCAGTGGCAATACCATGCAGAGATTGAGCATCTGTGGACTCTAGGCTCACGGATTGAGAAAGTCTGTGTGTCGGTGGGCAGGAGGCTGGCTTGCAAAATATGCATTTTGAACATTTAAAATAATATATATTTCTTGTTTTGTATGTATACATCAATTATTTTTGCTTTGTTGATTTGTGAAAAATAACATCTAAAAGGGAAACCACAGGGAGGAAGTTCTTGCAGGGAGGGGATTGTAATCATTTAGATGAAACAAAATGTATGATTGGATGAAAGTAAAGCTGATGATTTTGTCTTTTAACCTTCAACAATTCACAATAAAAAGTTAAAACAACAACAACAACTGGATAATGTCAACCTGTTAATCTGTAAAAGTGGTCAAAACTTTACAGATAATCTGTAAAAGTGGTCAAAACTTTACAGATGAGAGCACTGGAGTCAAAACTGGAGAACAAAAATCACTGACATTTCATGATAGTAGCACAGGGCTGCTGCTGATGTAAAAAGAAGAAACTCTTTTCCAAGTCTGCTTTTCCTTCTCCTTTTCTCCAACTTCATCTTATCTGATATTTGACAGTTGGCAGGTACCTCATGGCATGAAGCAGGGGCAAACATTTGATTTCATCAGCATGCAGAGACTACCTCACTTTGATGCCCATGACCAACTTCTATGCATTGCCTATTCTTTGTATTATGTGGAAATACTCATTAAAAACAATTGTAATTTCAGATAGGTTATTCAGTTCTGAATGAAGGGGAACAAGGATTCTTTTCTAAAACTTTCTCATTGCTGCAGTTTATAAAGTTCACTTTTTAACTAATTTACTAGTTAAAAACGAATTCCCAGCTAATAACTGGGAATAAGCTTATGAAAAAAATTTAAGACTTTTTATAGAAGCCTACAGGATAAATTAGAGGAGATTTAAACCAGATGATGAACATATCATATTCACGGACTGGAAAACCAACACTTTAAACATGTAAAAATTTCACAAATTCATCTGTAGATTCAATATACTTTTAATCAAAATCCTTTCATTTACCCTAATTTCCAGTCACATCACTCTTGAGTATATACTCCAGGGTCACCTGTGCACAGATCTCAGGGAGACAAGCATGAAGAATCATTAATAACCTGCCATATGCAGATGATAAAATCTTGCTTCCTGAAAGTAAAGAGTCCTTGAAGCATTTGCCAATGAAGATCAAAGCCTTCAATATGTTGATTACACCTCAACATAAAGAAAACAAGAATCCTCACAACCAATAAGCGATATCATGATAAACTCAGAAAATATTGCAAAGGACTGCATTTGACTTGGGTCCACAATCAACACCCATGGAAGCTGCAGACAAGAAATCAAATGACATATATCACTGGTTAAATCTGCTGCTAAAAACAAAACAAAACAAAACAAACAAAAAACCTCTTTACAGTGTTAAAAATCGATGCTATCACTTTGAGGACTAAGGTGTGCTAACCCAATCCATGTTATTTTCAATCCCCTCATATGCATTTGAAAGCTGGACAATGGATAAGAAAGAATGAAGAATTGATGCCTTTGAATTATGATGTTGCTGTAGAGTACTGAATATAGCATGGATTATCAGGAAAATGGAGCCTTGGTGTGGCACTGTAGGATAAACACTCAACCACAGGTTGCTTTGAACTTCAAGGTTGGCTGTTTGAACTTACCAGCAGCTCCTTGGAAACCCTATAGAGGGTCCCTATTACTGAGACCCAACTTGAGAGCACTTAACAAGAAGAGCATCAGAAGAATGAAAAGATCTGTGTTGGAAGAAGTGCAGCAAGAATGTTCCTTGGAAGTGAGAATGGGGAATCTCATCTCACATATTTTGGATGTTGTCAGGAAGAACCACCACTCCTTATAGAAGGAGTAAAAAGATGTCATGCTTTGTAGAGGGTCAGAGAGGAGCCTCAATGAGATAGACTGACACACTGGTAGCAACAGCAGGTTCAAAATAGCAATGGTTCTGTTTTGCTCTGTTGTACATTTCACTCTGAGTTGGAAATGTCTTAATGGCATCTAACAACTTAATACGCCTCTCATAAAAATACCACCGAGAGTGGTTTTAATAAACATAAATTTATTTTCTCACAGTTTAGTAGGCTAGATGTTCTCATTCAGGCTGTTGACTTAAGAGGAAGTCATTTCCTCTGAGGGAAGGTGCATTTCTCTTTACAGCTACTGATCCTTTTTCCTCAGAGATCTTCATGTTGTGTCTATAGTCCCTTCTTTTGAGCTTCTTTCTCGGTGCCTATTCTGTTCTTCTTACATTCAATCTCAAAGGAGATTGGTTTAAGACATACCCTACACTGATATGCTATTTCATCATAATAGAGAAAAACTTTACCGTTAAATGGGATTACATTCATAGATATAGGGGTAAGGATTTATGTCATTTTCAAGAACACAATTAAAATGGAAACATTTGCTTTCAGTATTTGGGTGTCTTAAAGATACATATCAATAGTATTGAATTATTATTGAAAGAGGCTATATTATACTTTTACACTCAGAGGAAAGTGGAACAGTTTCTAGGTACTATATATGAATAAGTGGACTATATTCTACTTTATAAACTATAAAACTATATATACTATTTTCTCATAATATTATCTAAAGGAATTATATGATCTATGAAAATATAAAATTAAAACATATTATTTTATTTTCTTCTAATGTCAAATTGATATTTTCTTTCTTATTTTTATTTTCCCATACATTAGTAACAATGCTAGTATTTTAACCAATTAAATGATTGGGAGGTAGAAAAAGAGAAAAATGAGAAGAAGGAAAAGGAAGATAAACACAGTACATCGAGAAAGAATGCAATGAGCACTTCTGAATCATACTATTGTGCCAGGCATACCACATGCCTAATTTCTTAATCCTCACAGTAACTGAATATTAACATTTCCATTTTCCAGTTTAGGACATAAGATTTGAGAAAGTCAAATAACTTGGTTAAGCCAAAAAAAAAAAAAAATCCTCAAAACAAGACCACAACACAAAACCAAACCCACTGCTGTCAAATCAATTTCCATAGGATTTTGGAAACTGTAAAAACCTTTATCAGAGCAGATGGTCTTATCTTTCTGCCTTGGAGCAACTGCTAGTTTTGACCAACCCACATTGCAGTTAGTAGCCATTTTCTTAGCCCACTGTACTACCAGGGATTCCCTATCATAACTGATATCATAAAACATATTAACTGTTGCATTAAAACATTAATATAATTTGAAACCCTACAACATTACATATATTGCATCAAATATATTTTATTACATTTCTATTGCATCGAATATATTTTATTACATTTCTATGTCATAAAAAATCATTACAAACTGGGTGACTTAAAACAACATAAATTTATTTTCTCACAATTCTGAGAGCCAGAAATTCAATATCAAGGTATTGGAAAGATCATGCTTCCTATGTTGTTGTTGTTGTTAAGTGCCATCGAGTCGGTTCCGACCCATAGCGACCCTGTACAGGGTTTCCGAGGGTGTAAATCTTTACGGGAGTAGAAAGCCTCATCTTTCTCCCGCGGAGCGGCTGGTAGTTTCGAACCGCTGACCTTAAGGTTCGCAGCCCGATTCGTAACCACTACGCTACCAGAGCTCCTTATAGAAACTTGAAAAGGAGAAAACTAATAATAATGTTACAACTTCTGGTGACTCCAGGCATTTATTGTCTGTGGTAGTGTAATTTCAATCTCTACCTCCATATTTTTCTTGTCTTTCTTCACTCTATGCCTTTTATCTTATTTTATAATGATACACATCAGTAGTTTAAGGGCTCAATCTTAAACCAGGATGATTTTATCACAAGATCCTTCAACCACAAAAACATTTGTGCCAAAAAAAAGGTTGCATTCACAGGTTCTGAAGAACGGACGTATTTTCATTTTTGGGGGTTGTGTGGGAGCAAGTTTAATGAAACCTACTCCATTCAATCACAGAATTCACATTCATTTCATGTACAGAATGTATTCATCTCATGCCAGTATTCCCCAGAGTCTCAAGCCATTATAGCATCTACACTAAATCTAAAATTCCTTCTTAATATCTTAAGCTGAAAAAGTCCTAAATCCCACCACCTAAAATCATCTAAAACAGATATGGGTGCAAGGATAGGTTAGTTCCATCTTGGAGAAAAGACGTTCTCCATCTGTGGTCCTGTGAAAAAAGAAAAAAGAAAAAAGAAAAAAAAGTTGTGTCCTAATAAAATACAATGGTGGTGGGACAAGTATAAATAAGATAGATATTATTGTTCCAAAAGAGAGAAATTGGAAGAAATAATGGTGTCCTGATTTCCAACACAGAATTCCATTAGATTTCAAACTCTTACTTTTGGGCTTGTGATGGTTCTACCCTGTTGTCCCATGATGACTATAACTCTAGATCTCCAGTGGCTCTGGCTTCTGCCTCTCTGTGCTTACCATCTCTGTAACATCCCCACTGACTTCTGAACCTCCTACACTACTGATCAAGTCATCTGTGCAACCCACAACAGCTCTGCCAACCTATCTGATCTCTATGCTGCCTGTAGGTTCTGCCTTTGGGTTAATTCTTTTTTTTTTTTTTCCTAAAGGGTGGCACATACGTATATAAAAATATCTCTATCCGCTTAAAAACAAATATTTGTGGTGGTAGGGAGGGCAGAGTAATTCACTGGCTAGACTGTAGATACAGGTTAGCTAGGTGATGGTTGTTGTTGTTATGTGCCTTGGAGTCGGTTCCAACTCATAGCAACCCTGTACAGGGTTTCCAAGGCTGTAAATCTTTACAGGAGCAGAAAGTCTCAGCTTTTTCCCGCAGAACAGCTGGTAGTTTCGAACTGCTGACCTAGCGGTTTGCAGCCCGATTCGTAACCACTATGCTACCAGAGCTCCTGGAGAGGACAATATATTAGAAGGGAGGGTGGCAGAAGAATAGTGAAGACAGGGAGGTATGCATGGGTTAAAGGAGATAGATGTAAATAATGATATATACACAACCTTGGAACAACAGCGTGCTGTGCATAGATACATGAATTGAAATAGACTGAATGGGGACGGGAGGAAGAACTGTTCTTAACTGCCTTCGAATCCATTCTGAAACTATAGGTTTTCCAAGGGTTTTTACGTCTTTGCAGAAGGAGAAATCCTCATCATTCTCCCACAGAAAGGCTGGCGGCCTCAACCCATGGAACTTGTGATTCCCAGTCCAGTGCTTATCATATGGAGTCACTGCACTACCCAAAGGAGGAAGAGTGGGATATATATACTTATATATTCCATCAACATAGAAGTTTGAAAGAGGATATTTGTACATTAGTATCTACTTTTCCTGCGAGCCCAAATATAAATGTGGTGGATCTTACAGTAGGCAAAATGATGAAAATTTCCTAGATATTATCTAGCATCCTAAGGCAATGAGTTTATGGGCCTGGGGTCTCAGGCTCCTCATCTAAAAGGACACCATGGTCCATTGGTATAACATAGTTCACAGAGATAATGTTCTACATCTTGTTTGAATGAATAGCATCTGGCATCTTGAAAACTCATAAGTGGCCATCTATTTGTCTCTCCATGTGTGGAAGAAAGAAGAAAGATAATAATTAAAGACACTTGTAATCAATTAGTCCAATTGATTAATGGACCATATGAACAACAGTGTCCACAACTCTGAGACCAGATAAACTGGACAGTGCCTAGCTACTACTACCAACTGCCTTCTTGATAGGGATCACATTAGAGAGTCATGGATAGAGTAGGAGAAAATGTGTACTAAAACAAAAAAATTATTTAATTATTAAAAAAAAAAGGAGACTGAATTTACTGATCAGAGAAAGACTGGAGAAACCTAAGACTGTGGCCCTTGAACACCCTTCATGTCAGCAATGGAACTCATCCTCATCACCCAACTTTCACCCAAGCAGTGGATAAGTTTACAGGGAGGAACAACAGCACTGGTGAGGAATGTTCACCATGGAACGGTCAATCATTCCAAATCAAAAGGGCAACATTTTCCTAGGGACAGAGTTGAGAAGGAACAGGAATGTGGATGGACTGCAGATAAGGACTACAGGGAGGCAGCAGGATAACTGTTGTTGCATGGAGGGGAATGTAATCATTGAGATGAAACAATTGTATGATAGATGCAATGATCTTGTCTGCAAACCCTCATTCAATTCATAACAGAAGTTTAAAAAAATGTATCAGACTTACTGGTCAGAAAAAAAATAAAATGGCTTTAAAAAATGCAGAAAAAGAACTTATTTCTTTCATAGTTCTGAAGGTCAGAATTCTAAAATAGAGGTGTCAGTAGAAATATGCTGGCTCTGAAGGCTCTAGGGCGGAATCGTTCATTGCCTCCTCCAGCTTCTGGTGACTTTCATTTATTCATTGACTTGAAGATGCATAACTCCAATGTTTATCTCCATTACCACAATTTCTTCTCTTCTATGTGTCTGTGTCTTCTCCTGATTTTCTCCAGGACATGTACATTATTTATTTATTTATTTTGAGAGAGGGTTATGGTCATCATTCAACCCACTACATACATATTTGTCAATTCAGCAAATTGAAATTTGGGGCCATATTGAAGGCAAACACTATCTTATTTTGTGTCATGTATTTTGTAACACCTACACACAATGTTGTTGTTAGGTGCCATCGAGTCAATTCTGACCCATAGTGACCCTATGCACAACAGAATGAAAAACTGTCCTGTCCTGTACCAATCTCATAATCGTTGTTATGCTTGAGTCCTTAGCTGCTGTCATTGTGTAAATCCATTTCATTGGGAGTCTTCCTCATTTTCGCTGACCCTCCATTTTACTAAGCATGATGTCCTTCTACAAGAACTGGTCCCACCTGATGGATAAGAGACAAAATTTGGCCATCCTGACTTCCAAGGAGCATTCTGGTTGTACTTCCTCCAAAACATACTGTTTTATTGTTTTGGCAATCCATGGTACGTTATTTTCCTCCAACACTGTAATTCGAATGCTTTAATTTTTCTGTGGTGTTTATTCACTGCTCAACTTTCACATGCATATAGGTTATTGAAAATACCATGGACTGGGTCAGGTGACTTTAGGCCTCAAACTGACATCTTTGTTTTGAACACTTCAAAGAGGTCTTGTATAGCAGATTTGCCTAATGCAATACGTCCCTTGATTTCTTGACTGTTGCTTCAATGAGTGTTGATGGGAGATTTAAGCAAAATGAAGTCATTAACAACTTTTACCTTTTCTTGATTTATCATTAAGTTGCTTATTGGTCCAGTGGTGAGGATTTTTGTCTTCTTTTCATTGAGGTACAAACCGTACCAAAGGTTGTGGTCTTTGATTTTCGTCAGTAAGTATTTTATGTTCACTTCAGTTCCAACAAGTAAGACTGTACCATCTGCATATTGTATGTTTTAATGAGTGCTTCTGCAATCTTGAAGTCACGTTTTTCTTCATATATTCTAATTTCTCAGATTATGTGAGCAGTATACAGATTGAATAAGTATGGTGAAACAATACAGCCCTGGTACACACCTTCCCTGATTTCAAAACATTCAGTGTCTTCCTTGTTCTGTTCAAATGACTGCCTTTTGGTTTACAGGTGCCTCATAAGCACAGTTAAATGTTCTGGAATATGCATTATTATGCACAATGCTGTCCATAGTTTATCATGGTTATTGTGCCGTCAATAAAAATGTTGTAAAATCACAACTATATTGTGTTCTACTGATATTTATTAATTTTTAAAAAAATGTGTTTACCTTTAATATTTAAAAATATTCTAGAAAAGTTGTAACAAGTTATCACAGTGGCATTGATTGGTTCAATAATTCCAAATACTTATTGTGTATAGGCCAACACTCACATATTACAGTTTTTTAGAATATTTGTAAATGTTAAAGTTAAACTAATTTTGAATTTAATAAATGTTATATCAGTATAACACCATGTAGTTGTGATTTTACAATATTTAAAACATGAATCCAGATTCTGCCTACAAAATAATTAATTGTCCTTGTAAGCACAATTCTAATTGTATGAAAAAGTAAATGAACCTTTGAATAATGTGAAATATATAAATATAATTTAAAAATTGGCTCTAACTACTAGTAACTACTGATAAATGTTACTTTACAAGCCTATAGTGGAATTAGCTCAATTTACCACCATGGTCAATTACATAGCCAAATACATTCTTGATGGGACTTGTGTAATGGGCCATCATTTCTTCAAGAACAAAATTATTTCCTATCCCTGTGATTTGATAATAAGTAATAAACATGTAATATATCAATTTACAAAGTCAATTACATAATCAAGAAGAGTGCCAGCAGCAATAACCAAAATACTCAGTACTGTATTTACTTTCCTATTCTCCACCTTCCCTAAGGCTACAGGCCTGGCACTTTTCCTACTTTCCCAATTATAATTTTCCACTTGGTGGAATGCCATTGTCAACAGCAGCACTCTTCAACTTCTGGAGGCTTGGTAAGAGCGGTTGAAGAGATGAGATCTGTGTTTAATTAAATCCTGGTTGCTGAATGTAAATGCAAAAGTGCTTAATTATTCAACATTGATGGTGATGAAAGTCACAGAAGAGGCTCCAAAAGAAATTTGGGATCATGAGCTTTGAGATATAATACTGAAAAATACCAATTTCCTCTTTACCTTCTGTAAATGAAAAAAATATTTTGAAAAGAATGTAGATGAAAGTGCACATAACTCATGAAATTCCTCACTGAATAATTCCAGCTGCTGAAAAGCATACACACAGGAGTAGATAATGTTGTCTTCTCTAGACAAACATCCAGGAGTTTGCAATTCATATACATTTAAGAGAAATCTTTAAAAAAACACACAAATGGACAAACAAAAAACATGAAGAGGAAGAAAGAAGGGAATTTGAGTGTAGGAACAAAAATATTGTACTTTAAAAATGGACTTTTTTTTTTTCCAGAACTTTAGTTTTAAGGGATAAAATTAATATGAGAATGTTACAGATTTCAAATTTTTTTTCAATTGATTAGTTCAATAACTTTAGTATGATTATGATTACTAACTACAATAATTCCTGAAGTATTTTGAAAAAATATATAAATTAAGCATCCCTCAAAAAATAATTGCTAACAAGTTTTTTATTTTATGCAAGCAGATATATTAGGCACCTACTACTGTTTTACAATCCTATCCCATAAATGTGTTTGTCAATCTAGAAGAGATAGAATTATCTTGGCAAATTTCCTAGCATACACAACATAGTATAGGAACTCTTTGTTCCTTGTATTGACTGGTTTTTACTCACAATATTGCTGATAATATTTGAATAAGGTAGCATTTTAAATTTTACTGTAGCATAGCTAATCACAAATTGATTAAATTTTATGCAGATGTGGACATTCACAGTGGCAAATGTAGGAAGAACTTAGTTTTATATCTGGGTATTTATTCACCATATAAATCTACTAGCACATTCTTATCTGTTATGTAAATAAGATGTGGAATTCCAATAGTGTATCAGTGTTCTGCAGCAGATGGTACACTGAGATTTACCACACCATTACATTTAATGGGTTTGAATTAATTTGGATTTCTTGATGTTCTCTCTGTCCTTCTCATAGCAGCAATGTTGCCAATGTTCCTGATTATATATGATTTGAGAGAGTGCTTAAAGAAGAAAAACTCCTTCATCATAGAAATATGAGAATTTTATGTCAAAGTTTAAAGTGTATATGTATTGCATTTCAGAGGATTTATATGCCCTGTGAGAAAAGTATAGTTAATGAATATTCAACAAAATACTTGCAGTCATTACATTCAAAGATATTTTATAAAATGGAAATACTCAATTAACTATTGTAGTGCTAGTAAGGCATATTCATTTGAAAAGCAAAAAGGAATTTTCAGCCTTGATCATCATAAATGGAGTAAAAAGAGTTTAATCTAAGAGAATACAAAGTCTCAGAAAGTCATGCTTCTAAGTGAAATTAAGTAAAGATGTTTATGATTATTTTTGCAAGCAAATCTTTTATATGATTTTGTTCCACTAATTAATTTAATAAACAATATCACTGAAGTGTTTGATCTTTGAGGGGCTATAAATGAAAATGCCAGCATGAATGGGCATTTTTGTGCTTGAACTTGTTTCATTTAGGAGCAGAGTTAAGTGCTGTTGTGGCCTTAATCAGTTACAGAAATCAGTGTTTATACATACAGCATGTAACAAGAAATGTGATTTCATGTTTTGAATACCAACTGAATTTTTAAATCATTATATTTCAAAGGGTGACTGAAAAAAAATCTGCAATACCAAAATCACTCATATTTATAAACAAACGAGATTTCTTGGCCCTATCTTAGGCTTACTATATCACAGATTGGGGGGTTGTTTGTGGAGATTGGGTAGCAATTTTTTTTTTTTTTAAATTCATTGGGTGATTTATTACACACATATCAATACATATAACACTGGTCAACCTTTCAAGCCAATACTCTAAAGCACACTGCTTGGGTTTCAATTAGTGTTCCACAGCTCACTAGTTCTATATTGTAGAGTGCCTTTCGTTCTTTACTGTAAATGAGTCTAATAATAATATTGACACCATCAGATTGTGATGTTGTTGTTGTTGTTGTTAAGTGCCATCGAGTCGGTTCCGACCCATAGCGACCCTGTACAGGGTTTCCGAGGGTGTAAATCTTTACGGGAGTAGAAAGCCTCATCTTTCTCCCGCAGAGCAGCTGGTAGTTTCCAACCGCTGACCTTAAGGTTCACAGCCTGGTTCGTAACCACTACATGAGGATAAATAAATTAATATACAGCGCTAACAAAATAAGCACTAACAAAATAAGAGTTTTAAGAATGATAATTAAAAATTAAACAGTTGTTGGGACAGCCAAAACATAGTTAACAATTTTAAGTTTTCTATTTTTTTTAAAAAAATGGCGTCCTGGTGTGGTGCTGTAGGCTATTGCGCTGGACTGCAAAATCGGCGATTCAAGCACACCAGCCGCTCCTTGGAAACCTTATACATGGTCGCTATGTATCGGAACAGACTCAACGTTACACAACAACAACAACAATAACAAATTTTTACAAAGGCAAAAACAAAAAACAAAGCAAAACAAAACCTCCATAGAAAAATTCCAAGTACTAAATAAAGCACAAACTATTACTTCTTGTTTGAGAAGAATTATTAAAAGTTAAAGTATATTCTGAGCACTGGTGTGGCGCTGCAGGATAAGCACTGGACTGGTAACCACAAGATCAGACGTTCAAACTTACCACCTACTATTATTGTTGTTGTGAAGTGCCGTTGAGCCAGTTCCCACCCATAGCGACCCTGTATAGGGTTTCCGAGGGGGCAGCTGGTGATCTTGAACTGCCGACATTGCAGTTCAAACAGCTTTGCAGTCTGGCGTATTAACCCACAGCACCACACCAGGACCCACCAGCTGCTATTCAGGAAACTGAATATTCTGAATATAAGAGTATTTCAATATTTTTTAGCCAGGCAGAACATTAACTCTGGTGGCATACATACTATCATGAAAGGTGAACACGTTTTCATTAGCGTAAGTTGAGGTTTAAATACAGCATCTTCGTGTGTGTGTGTGTATGTGTGTGTGTGTGTGTGTGATGCTATTTTCAGCAAATGATTGCAGTCATACAGCACAAATAGTCACCTTAAAGTGACACTGAAGGCACAGTGCTTTCAGTTCATTTAAGGGGCATCTGAATCATTTGGCAGCAGTACTGAGTCACATTAGTTTATAGGCACTTTAGAGGCATCCACACAACATCTCTAATTGCATTACAATGGCCTGCCATTGCCATGTGCTTATCAATTTTCAGTTCTTAGAAGCCTTTTCAATTATTATCTGTAAATGCCTTAGATTTACAATCAACTGTCAACATTTAGGATGAGATGAGATAAGCACTAAAGACAGATAGAAAAGAACATGACAATTTTGACTAATAATTGGTAATTTACCCAATGAAGACTAATTCCAGAAATGAGTCACAATTTTAATAACATATCATATCACTATCATTTTACCCTTTCTAATATCGAGATCTTGAATTTTGCCTACATTCCATCTGAATCAGTTGAAAAATTTTTCATATATTAAAAACAACATTTCTGGGCAGTAATTATACTTGCAGCATTATTCAGATAAGCTTCCAGTAAGTCTAATTACTTCTTCAAATTGGCCCAAAAAGCATTTAGACAGTAGGGTTTTCCATTGGCCCAGAAGTCATTTGATCTCTTTATGACTTCCCTGAGCTAGCAACAGCCATTTCAGATTGGCTCTAACTGTGAAACAGGCACTGCTGCATCTGTTTTTTGGGTTGTTTTTTAATGGAAAAAACACTTTCTAAGAAGGAAAACTTCATAATCTTATTCATGTAAGAGTTACATGTAATACACTAAAATATGTCATTTGGAAATTGGAAAAATGTTACCCAGATTAATATTAATATTATAAAATGAATTTATTTTGCCTATGTATAGCTGCATATGCATACAGTACACACATTGATTATAAAAATATTATCAAGTAGGTTCCGATTGACTTTAAGATCTTGAATATAAAATTTAATAATAATTTAGAAATTTAATTAATTCTAAATAAAACTGAAATTTATGTTACTATACATGCTGGGGATACAAATATGATCCTTACATTTTTGCAGCTTATAATAAATGAACATCCATATATATATTTTAAGTTATCAGCTAAACCTTTATATGTCTTCGTAAATGCAAGTGTTTTAGGATTGCAGTTCCTTGGGAAAAACTTTAAAGGGTCACTTAATGTATATTTTGATATCAGGCAAAAATTAAGACTAACATATTGTTCGTTTAAAACTTCAAATGTCACAGTAATAAAATTATTTTTACCCAGGATCACAATTCATTTAAATTTTTCAAATCTATTTTTATTTGAATTTGATATACTAATGTGAATGCCTCTTTAATTATTTTGAAGTGATCACTGAACAAATTAGTAATAATAAATCAACTCCATTACTGCATATAATGATTTTTCCCCTCTTAACAGTTTCATTGATGATATGAGAAAAATAAGTCATGGCCAACTAGTAAATTGGAGTGCTGGTTTGGCTCTGTAGGATAATGTGCTAGACTGCAGGTCAGTTTGAGCCGCAACGTTGGTGGTTCAAACCAACCAGCCACTCCTGGGAAACCCTACACAGGGCTGCTGTGAGGCAGAACAACTCAGTGGCACTTAACAACAACTAGTAAATTGAAAATGGAAACATTTTGAGATTACTTCTTTTAGTATTACATTAAATCTGGGTTTCGTTTCCTTATTTATGTCATAATATTTGAAAAGCTATTGATACTCAAGAGTCCCTAGGTGTTGCAAATGGTTAACAAGCTTGACTGTTTACAGGAATATTGGTGGTTTGAATCTACTTAAAGGGATCTCAAAATAAGGGTCTTGTGATCTGTTTCCCCAGAAGCAACCACTGGAAAGCATATAAAGTCCAATTCCACTTTGATATATATGAGGTTGCCTTTAATTGATGTTTACTCCTTGGCAATTAGTTTGCAAAGATACTTACTTAATATATTTGCTTATTACTCAACTACTAAGTAATATATAATTATATATGTAGGTGACACTGCTGGTTAATGTGCTGGACCACAAGGTCAGTTTGAACTGCGGCAGTTCAAGCTCACCTACTGTTCCTTGGAAAACCTATACAGGATCGCTATGAGTCAGAACTGACTCCACGACACTTAACAACAACAACTATATATAATAATTTATATATGGCCCAGCTATAATTTAGTAGCTAGATCATGAATACTTAAGGATTCTGAAAAATAGGTGAGCACAGCGAGTGAGAGGAAAACAGTGCAAGAGGAAACAGGAGTTAGGCACTAGAGCTTCAAAGAACAGGAGGTTTTTAAAGAGCACTTTAGCTGAAATGCACATAATGAGTTAGTGCCAGGCAAAGAAGAATCAGGAAGAATAATTAGAAACCTATTTTAATAGTCCAGGCAGAAGATAATGATGACTTGGACTGAGGTGAGAGTGAGAGATACCATATGAGATATACTTAAAAGTGCAATCAAAATTACTTGATAGGTTTAGATTCAGAGAATAAGGAAAAGAGGGATGTTAAAGAGTCAAAGATAATTCCAAGATTTTAGTGTTTTTTTGTTTGTTTGTTTGTTTGTTTTTTGGTGTGCTTGAGTAGGAAGATAATGATATCATTCATTGATTTACAAAGGCCTAGAATATTCAACCTGTATGCTGAGCAAATAATACGAGAAGCTGGGTTCTATGAAGAAAAACGTGGCATCAGGATTGGAGGAAGACTCATTAACAACCTGCGATATGCAGATGATACAACCTTGATCGCTGAAAGTGAAGAGGACTTGAAACATTTACTTATGAAGATTAAA
>NW_006409008.1:178982-179874 GCF_000296735.1 Chrysochloris asiatica | reverse complement strand
GCTATGAGTCGGTTCCGACTCGATGGCACCTGACAACAACAACAACAAAGAATAGGACCAGAACTCACTGGGAAGGAAGATGGAAATGAGGAGACAGTTTTAGATGAGAACGCCTAAACACTCTGTTTAAATTTCTTTTGAAATGTCCAAGAAAAGGTTCTAGATGATTAAATGTAGTGGTATGAAGACTGGAAGTAAATTTTGAGCTTAAATACTAGATCAACAATTAAAAAAAAGCAATTGAAAGTAGAGTCCTGATGTGGTGCTGCAGGAAAAGTACTTGCCTGCAAGTTCAGTTTGAACTGCAAGATCAGCGGTTCAAACTTACCAGCCTTTCCTCGAAATCCCACATAGGGTCGCTATGAGTTAAGTGGCACTTAACAAGAACAACAATTGAAATTGGAGTCAAGGTGTGGCCTATGGGAAAGGCAATAAACTGCTAACTGTAAGATCCAGTCACTCCTTGGAAAACCTATATAGGATCACCATGAGTTGGAGCTGACTTAGTGGCACTTAACAACAGCAATTAAAATGACAAATTCAAATAGGTATTTCCTATGAGCATTCCAAAAGATGGAAAATAAAGGGTATCCAAGTGGTTAAGAATTGGCCTGCAAACCTCAGGATCAGCAGTTTGAAACTTCCAGCTGTTCCGTGGGAGAAAGATGAGGCTTTCTGCTCCCATAAAGATTTACAGCCTCGGAAACCCTGTACAGGGTCACTATGAGTCGAAACCGACTCCACGGCACATAACAACAAGAGAACAAAACACAAAATGAGGATAAACAGCTGTAAATATCAATTAATAATCATAATATGGAAATTATTAATTTTAATTTAGGAAAATTGAAAGCATCAAGATGTATATACCAGGTATTTGTAACTTGAAATG
>NW_006409008.1:176385-177473 GCF_000296735.1 Chrysochloris asiatica | reverse complement strand
TCCGTGGGAGAAAGATGAGGCTTTCTGCTCCCATAAAGATTTACAGCCTCGGAAACCCTGTACAGGGTCACTATGAGTCGAAACCGACTCCACGGTACATAACAACAACAAAGAAATTCATATCAACATTGGAAAATGGGAGATAAAGCACATAATAAGTACCACATAAGGAGCTCTGGTAGCATAGTGATTATAAATTGGGCTGTTAACCTCAGGGACAGCAGTTCAAAACTACCAGGTGTTCCACCAGAGAAAAATGAGGCTTTCTGCTCCCATAAAGATTTGCAGGCTCAGTCAGAAACCCTATGCAGAGTCACTATGAGATGATACCAACTCCAAGGCACATAACAACACGCCCCACATACATTGTGATGGTTTCTATACAATATTGAAGAGAATGCCCGAAAAATAATTGCATCTAAATTTATAAGGTAACTTTGTGAAATTAAACATTTTTTAGAAGAAGAAATAATGATTAAAATATATATAGCTAAAGATAATGAAAGTCGGTAGACAAAGAGACTTGTTATTAGCTATTAGTTATTTAGTTGCCATTCAGTCGATTCCTACTCTTGGTAACCCCATGAGTGTCGGAGTAAAACTGCACTCCATAGGGTTTTCAAGTCTGTGTGACCTTTCAGAAGCAGGTCACCATGCCTTTCTTCTAAGGTGATTCTGGGTGGATTTAAAATACCAGCCTTTTGATTAATTGTTGAGTGCTTAATCATATATACCACTCAGGCACTCCATTTGCAGCTATAAGAATGCTAAAAAGACTACTTATATGGTTCTATGAAAAATGGAGTCTTTTATGGTGGTTTTTTTTTTTTTTTTTTGCCAAAATTTGAGAGAAATGAAAAGAGAAAGAGACATTTGTTCAGTAAAAGATTTAGGATTTGGGAACTTTTTCTCTCCCCCATACTATTAATCATCAAATTTCACCCCTGCATGAATTTGGAGAATAGTCTCATAAGCACAAAACTTGCCATTTCAGCATAGTTAAAGATATTTAACTTTTTAAACTCACTTTCATTCCTGTATTGTATAGATTCAGGGGTTCTTACAGCTACTTGTTACTGTTGTTAGGT
>NW_006409008.1:172386-175740 GCF_000296735.1 Chrysochloris asiatica | reverse complement strand
TGATAAGAATGTTGTTTATTGGTCCAGTGGTGAGAATTTTTGTTTACAGAGTATGAGAGGCCTATGTTTGTCATAAATGCTAAGAGGCAATTAGGTGACTTGAAGATAAAGACAGGACTGACAAACTTAGAGAGACCAGACCATTCACTGAAACCAAAAGTCAGCTTGAACTTCTGACAGTTCCCTGTCCCTGTACTGTTGTAACCATTTTTGAATTATTTCTCCCAAAATTGTATTTGCATGTATATTAATAATATTGTTTGATGATGTCTGCATTCTGTTGGGTTACCTCTGATTGGGATGGGCATAAATATTGGTCTCCTCCAATCAGTTGACCAGATAGCCTGACATAAAGTGCCTGCAGTGTTTCATCAGTATGTTGAAAGATTTCCATTTCATCAATTCCTGGAGTCTTGTTTTTCACCAGTGCTTTCAAAGCAGCTTGAACTTCTTTCAGTACCATGGGTTCTTGAAACTCTTAAAATGGTTGCTATAAGCACTGGACCACAATGTCAATTTGAACCACAAGGTTGGCAGTTCAAAGTCACTAATCAGTTCTTGGAAACCTTATACAGGGTTGCTATCAGCTGGAACTGACTCAATGACACTTAACAACAACAACAAAATAGTTGAGCATTATTTACAATGAATAACTCATTGGTCTTGAAAAATTCTATCATGTGATCTCTGGTGTGGTTCTGTGGGTTAATGTGCCAGACTGTAAAGCCATTTGAGCTTCAAGGTTGGCAATTCAAGCTCACCAGCTGCTCCTTGGAAACCCTATACAGGGTCGCTATGGGTAGAAATGACTCGACAGCACTTCACAACAACAACAGTCCTTCCACTTTGTTTCCAATTTCCCATTCCAATCAACAGTAATTATCAATGCATTGTGAGTGCATGTTTGATCGATTTTAGACTGAATACAGATGAAAGAATTCTTCAATAGCATAATCACTGACTTTATAGTCGGTTCATGTTGTTGTTGTTGAGTACCGTGGAGTCGGTTCCGACTCATAGCGACCCTGCACAGGGTTTCCAAGGCTGTAAATCTTTATGGGAGCAGAACGCCTCATCTTTCTCCCGCGGAACCGCTGGTAGTTTCGAACTGCTGACCTTGAGGTTAGCAGCCCGATTTGTAACCACTATGATCCTTTGAATAATACTCATGTTAACTGGTCTTCATCATGGATATATGGACATTATGCTATCACAGTCAGCATTATACTTCAAGTTAGATCAGATTCAAAATGGTCAATACCAGTGCATTTAAGTTCATTAATGCCTAGGGTATCAATGTTTATACATTCCATTTCATTTCTGACAATTTCCAATTTTCCTATATTCATAATTTATACATTCCATGTTCTGATTACTAATGCCTAGGATCTGTGACTCATCTGTTAGTTTGACATACTATAGTGGCCTGCATGGTTTCTGTGATTCTGGAAGTCATGCCACTAGTAGTTTAAATACCAGCAGGGTCACCCATCGTGAACAGGTTTCTGCTGAGCTTCCAGAGGAAGACAGTCTAGGAAGGAGGAGAGACACAGACTACTTCTAGATATTTAGTCACTATAAACCTTATGAAAAGCAGTGTCACATAGCACATATTGAATATTGAAATGTGATGAAGAGCACCGGAATGTTGATAGATACATTGCTGGACGATGAGCCCCTCCAGTTGCAAGGCACTCAAAATATGACAAAAGAAGTGCTGCCTCCTTAAAATAGAGTTAACCATGATGTCACGATTGGAGTAAAGTCTTCGAGGCATTTATTTGATGATGGAGAACACTCAAGATAAAGAAAAACAACAGTAAGCATCTATTAATAATCAGAATTATTAATGAAATGCACTGGTATTCGCCATTTTGAATCTGATCAGCACATGGTTTACTAAGACAGGTACTCAATGGAATGACTAATTAAAGAGGACTTTAGTCACATTCATTGTTAAAGATATGTCTTGAAGTACACAGCTGTCTGTGATAGGATGATATCCATATGCCTACAAGGAAGCCCAGTTAATACAATTATTATTCAAATTTATACACCAACAACTAAAGCCAGTGATGATGAAATTGAAGAATTCTACCTACTTTTTCAGTCTGAAATTGATCAAACATGTAATCAAGATATACTGATAATTACAGGTAATTGTGAAGGAGCTCTGGTACCATAGTGGTTACTAGTCCAGCTGCTAACTTCAAGGTCAGCAGTTCAAAACCACCAGCTGTTCTGTGTGAGAAAAGATGAGACTTTCTGCTACTATAAAGATTTACAGCTTCAGAAACCTTATGCAGGGTCACTATTAGTTGCAACCGACTCCACAGCACACCACACAGGTGACTATAATTCAAAAGTTGGAAACAAAAGAATAATGATGTCATTGGAAAATATGGACTTGTTGATAGAAATGGTGCTGGAGATCACATGATAGAATTTCACAAGACCAATGATGTCTTCATTGCAAAAACCTTTTTTAAACAACATAAAATATGTTGGATGTAACTAGATGAAAACGCAGAAATCAAATTGACTACATCTGTGGAAAGAGACAATTTAGATGTTCTAGATCTTCACCCAAAACAAGGTCCAAGGCAGACAGTGGGGACAGACCATTATTACTCATATGTAAGTGCAGATTGAAGCTGAAGAAAATTAAAGCACATCCACAAGAGTCAATACATGATCTAGAGCATATCACACCTGGATTTAGAGATCATCTGAAGACCACATCTGATGCACTAGACTTTAAAGACTGAAGATCTGAAAGGTTTTGGGGTGATATCAAGAACATCATTACAGGAAGAAAGCAAAAGATCATTAAGAAGATGAGAGAGAAGGAAAAGACCAAAATGGATGTCACAAAAGGCTCTGACACTTACTATCCAGGGTTGTTGTTAGGTACCATCAAGTCGGTACCGACCCATAGCGACCTTATGAACAGCAAAATGAAACACTGCCTGATCTTGGGCCAACCTCACTACTGTTGCCATGCTGAGTACATCGGTGCTGCCACTTGGCCAATCCATCTCGTTGGGGGTCTTCCTTCTTTTCTCTGACCCTCCACCTTACCAAACATGATAGCCTTCTCCTGAGACTGCTCCCTCTTGACAATATGTCCAAAGTATGAGACACGAAGTTTGGCCATCTTGGCCTCCCAGGAGCACTCTGACTACACTTCTTCCAAAACGGATCTATTGGTACATTTGGAAGCCCATGGCACATTCAATATTCTCCTCCGACACCATAATTCAAATGCATCAATTCTTCTATGGTCTTCCTTATTCACTTTACAACTTTTGTATGCATATGAGGTTATTGAAAATACCATGGCTTGGGTCAGGG
>NW_006409008.1:163762-171936 GCF_000296735.1 Chrysochloris asiatica | reverse complement strand
TGTTAATGAGTCATCCTCCAATCTTGATGCCACGTTTTTCTTTATAGAACCCAGCTTCTCGGTTTATTTGCTCAGCATACAGGTTGAATAAGTATAGTGAAAGAATACAATCTTGGCGCACACCTTTCTTAATTTTAAAACATTCAGTGTTCCCCTGGTCTGTTAGAACAACTGCTTCTTGGTCCAGGTACAGATTCCTCATGAGCACAATTAAGTGTTCCGGAATACTCATACTTTGCATGCTGTCCATAGCTTGTCATAATCCACACAATCAAAAGCCTTTGCGTAGTCAATGAAGCACAGGTAAACATCTTTCTGATATTCTCTGCTTTCAACCAACATCCATTGGACATCAGCAATGATATCCCTCATTTCATGGCCTCTTCTGAATCGGTCTTAAACCTCTGAACATTCTCTGTCAATGTATGATTATAGCCATTTCTGTATTATCTTTATCAAAACTTTACTGACATGGGATATCAAAGAGATTGTCTGATGATTTCCACATTCTATTGGGTCACCTCTCTTTGGAATGGGCACAAATATGGATCTCTTCCGAAAAGTCGACCAAATTTCTTGGCAGAGATAAATGAGTGCCTCCTCTGCTGCCTTACTTTCTTGAAAGATTTCAATTTTTATTCCATCAATTCCTGGTACCTTGTTCTTTGCCAATTCCTTCAATGCACCTTGGACTTCTTCTTTCAGTATCATTGGCTCTTGATCATATGCTACCTCTTGAAATGATTGAACATTAACCATTTCCTTTTGGTTCAGTGATTCTGTGTATTCCTTCCATCTTCTCTTGATGCTTTCTGCATCATTCAATAATTTGCCCAGAGAATCTTTCAATAACGAAAGGTGAGGCTTGAATTTTTTCTTCAGTTCCCCCAGCTTGAGAAATGCTGAGTGTGCTTCCTTTTTGGTCTTCACACATTTTGTTGTAATATTTGGCTTTATCTTCTTGAGTTGATCTTTGAAATTTTCCATTCAGCTCTTGGACCTTCTCATCATCTCCATTTGCTTTGGCATCTCTCCACTGGAGAGCAGGTTTCAATATCTCTTCTGACATCCATTTTGACCTTTTCCTTCTTTTTTGTCTTCTCAATGACTTTTTGCTTTCTTCACGTATGATGTTCTTGATGTCATCCCACAGCACTCTGGTCTTTGGTCTTTAATGTTTTATGTATCAAATCTGTTCTTCAGATGGTCTCTAAATTCAGGTGGGATATAGTTTGTCTCTCATGGACTTGTTTTCATTTTTTTCAGCTTCAGTTTGAATTTGCGTAGAAGTAATTGATGGTCCTTTCCACAGACTGCCCCTGGCCTTGTTTTCACTGATGATATGGATTTTTTTCCATCATCTCTTTGCACAAATGTAGTTAATTTTATTTCTATGTATTCCATCTGGTGAGGTCCTTGTGTATGTCTTCTCTTATGCTGTCTAAAGAAGGTGTTTGAAATGAACAAATCATTGATTTTGCAGAATTCTATCATGCGTTCTCCAGCATCAGTTCTATCACCAAGGCCATATTTTCAAACTACTGATCCTTCCTCTTTGTTCCCTAACTTTGCATTACACTACATCTTGATTACATGTTTGGTCAATCTCAGGTCAAAGAAGTTGGTAGAATTCTTCTATTTCTTCCTCACTGGCTTTAGTGGTTGGTGCATAAATTTGAATAATAGTGGTACTAACTGGGCTTCCCTGTAGGCACATGGATATTATCCTATCACATACAGTGTTCTACCTCATGACTGATCTGGTTATGTTCTTTTTGACAATGAATGCAACAGCATTCCTCTTCGATTTGTCATTCCCAGCATAGTAAACCATGTGGATTTCAGATTCAAAATGGCCAATACCAATCCATTTCAGCTCACTAATGCCTTAGATATCAATGTTTATACATTCCATTTCATTTTTGACAACTTCCAATTTTCCCAGATTCATACTTCATCCATTCATTGCATGTTCCGTTTTTCAGTGGATGTTCACAGCTCTTTCTCTTCATTTTGAATTGTGCCCCATCAGCAAATGAAGGTTCTGCCTGCTTTTCTCCCATGGCCTTTACTCCATTCGTGTCATCACAGTCTACTGTACTTTGAGGAGGCAGCTCTTCCCTAGTTGCAGTTTGAGTGCCTTTGATCCTGAGAGGCTCATTTTTGGCACTATATCTGATGATATTTCTCGTAAGGTTTTCAGTGACTAAATATGCAGAAGTATTTCTTCACTCTTTCTTCCTGGTCTATCTTTGTCTGGAAGCTTACCTTAAACCTGTCCACCATGGGTGACCCTGCTGATATTTAAAATACTGGTGGCATAGCTTTCAGAATCACAGCAACTAACAAGCCACCACAGTACAACAAACTGACAGATGAGTGGTGGCTGTGTGGTTTAAATGGAAACTGTCACTTTAAATTTCTAGTAGATCTGTGCTCATGCGTAGTAGAACCCTCCAGGGGTGGGGATTGGGTGTCCATTTGCTCAGGTATCCCCTCTAGTCACCAGAATGGAGGTGCATAGACAGTGAGAGACCAATGAACAGATACCAAAAAAAAAAAAAAAAGAATGTCCATTCCTGTATCTGCAAGGTTCTGTCAGGAGTACGTGGCTGTTCAGATGTTTCCCACTCGGTCTCTCCCTAGATGACAGCTCCCGGAGCAGTTGAACATCTTGAATTAGAAAACAATGGATTTCTTGATTCTGCTACAAATTCCCCTAGCTGTAAGTCTTCCAACCTTCTAAATATTCCTTTATATGTGGTTCAAATGGCTTTGTAGTCTGGCACATTAACTTACAGCACCCCATCTAGACTCCAATAAGAATGGTGAAATGATACAACCCTTGTATACACCTTGTTCTGTTCAAACTGCCTTTTAGTCTAAGTTCAGGTTTCTCATGAGCAAAAGTAACTGTTCTGGAATATCCATTTTATTTCAATGTTACCCATAGTTTGTTATGATCCACACAATTGAATATATTTTCATACTAAATAAAATACACAAGTAAACATCTTTTTATGCTTTCAGTCAAGAACCAGCTGATGTCAGCAAAGATATTCCTTGTTCCACATCAAAAGTGGTTCAGGAGCTGTGCATTCTAGATCAAAAAGAATCCCCCAAGTCTCCTAAAATACAAAGTTAAAAGGAAAATCATACACATTCATAGTATTGTATTGATCTTTAAATTTGATTGACCATATACACTATAGCTGTTTAAACCACTATAATATAAGCCTTCTGGGCTTGAACTCCTTTAGGTGATTACTTGCTGTTATTGTTAGGTGCTGTTGAGTTGATTAGCCACCTTAAGTACAACCCAACAAAACACTTCTCAGTTCTGGGTCAACTTATAGTTGTTACATTCCATTGCTGCTGCCTGCCGTTGTGTCAGTCCATATCATTGGAGTCTTCTGCTTTGTTGCTGACCCTCAATTTTAATATGATGTCATTCTCTAGGGACTGACCCTTCCTAATAACATATTAGAAGTATGAGAGATGAAGTCTTGCCATCCTGGCTTCTAAGAAGCATTCTGGCTTTATTTCTTTCAAGACAGAATTGTTTGTTCTTCTGGCAGTCCATGGTACTTTGGATATTCTTCTATACATCCTAATTCAAAGGCATTGACTCTTTTTCTGTATGCCTTATTTATTGTAGAATTTTCACATACATATGAAGCAATTGGAAATGCCATGGCTTGGATCAGGCCCACCATAGTCCTCAAACTGATATCGTTGCTCTTCAATCATTAAAGAGATATTGTGCTCTGATATTGTATGGACTTGTCTTCCTTTTATATGTATGTATATTATCCTATCACAGACAGCACTGTACTTCCAGCTAGATTATAAAATGTTCTTTTTCATGATGAAAGCAACATAATTTCTCTTCCATTTATTGTTCCAGGAATATTAAACCATTTGATGATTGTATGATTCAAAATGCCAATGCGAGTTCATTTTAGCTCACTAATGCCTAGATAACACTCTTCATGCATTCCATTTTATTTTTGAAACTTCGTATTTTCCTAGATCCATACTGTGAACAATCCATGTTCTAATTATTAATGGATAGTTGTAGCTGTTTCTTTTTTGCACCCCATCAGAAAATAAAGAACCAGAAGCTTTGCTCCAATCATATCATTACTGTTGTTGTTGTTAGGTGCTGTTGAGTCGGTACTGACTCATAGCGACTCTATGAACAGCAGAATGAAACACTGTCCGATCCTTGGCCAACTTCACTACTGTTGCCACTCTTGAGTACATTGATGCTGCCACTTGGCCAATCCATCTCATTGGGGTTTTCATCTTTTTCTTTGACCCTCCACCTTACCAAACATGATATCCTTCTACAGTGACTGGTCCCTCCTGACAATATATCCAAAGTATGAGAGGTGAAGTTTGGCCATCCTGGCCTCCAAGGATCACTCTGGCTGCACTTCTTCTGTTGGTTCTTTTGGCACTCCATGGCATTGTCAATATTCTATTCCAACACCATAACTCAAAAGCATCAATTCTTCTACGGTTTTCCTTGTTCACTGTCCAGCTTTCACATGCATATGATGTTTTGGAAAATACCATGGCTTGGGTCATGGCTTAGTCCTCAAGCTGACATCTTTGCTCTTCAACACTTCAAAAAGGTCTTGTGCAGCAGATTTGTCTAATGCAGTACTTTGTTTGATTTCTTGACCACTGCTTCCATGAGTGTTGATAGTTCATCCAAGAAGAATGAAGTCCTTGACAACTTCAATCTTTAGGCAGCTATTTTGAGGAGGCAGCTCTTCCCTAGTTGAATTTTGAGTGCCTTTCAACCTGAGGAGTTCATCGTTTGGCACTATATCTGACAAAGTTCTTATGTTATTCATGATGTTTTAGTAGCATGCAGTATATTTAGAGTTTCCACTGTTATTCATTAGTTTTACAGTGACTAAACATACAGAAGTAGTTCTCCTCTCTTTCTTCCTAATCTGTCTTAGATTGGAAGTTCCCCTGAAATCTGCCTACCATGAATGACCCTGCTGGTATTTAAAATACAAGTGGTCTAGCTTCCAGGACCACAGCAGTGGACAAGGCACCACAGTAGGATAAACTGACAGATAGTGGGAGACGTGCTTATTTCGTTGACTAAAATTTTTCAATATAAAATAATATTTGTTTCAGGTCTCCTGGCACTCAAAGAAGGATTTGTTTTAATGAAATATAGCTGAGAATACATATGCAGGTTAAAAAAATTTATAAATATAATACAGTTTATATATTAAATGTTTATAATTTTGTGTCTCTTTATTTGCTAAATTTTATATTGTCAGCATTTTCCTAAGTCAATCCCCCATTAGTTAGTGATGTTAAATGAACTTTTCTGTTTTTGCAAGTCTTCCATTACAGATATTTATATATAATTGCTTATTTTTAAAGTGTATTTTATGTTATGTTATTGTATGTATAATCATTTTAATGGAATGTTTGTGCATCTATCATTGACCATACTCTGATTATTTTGTATCACAGATTTCTAAATGTCACATTGCTGGCTCAAATAGATATTTTTTGAAAGTTCCGAAACCCATCTCTAAATTATATGAAGAAAGGTTGAACCAATTTCATTCCCTTTAGTTACAGCAGCAGCAGCCATGTAATTATTCTTTTTTCTCAGTTAAAATTTTTTAAATGTTATTTAATATAATTGAGAATTTGAAACACTGTCATTGTGTCACAAATTATATGGTATTCTTTATTCTGTTAAAACACAGTAACATTAGATTAACAAGAAACAAATTCATTAAACAAACATGCTACATTTAATCATTTCTAATAAAACCTTCCATGACATCATACTATTCTATGTTCTAATTAGATGCTAAATTTAGATAAAAACAAAGCTCAAAAATGAAATACTATTGAAGCTGATTAACCACACTGGTTTCCTAGAGATAGGCTATTTTATTCCTTTTCTTCAGCAGGTGTATGCATGTCTTAGGCAAGTGCAAGTCAATTTAGCCTTGGTTTGTTTGATTAGATTGATTTAATATGTATTTTTTTTCTCTGTGAAGACAAATTGCATGTATATTAGTTAAACACCTTTTTCTAAAAACTTCTGAGGATTTCATTATTTTGAGGTTTCTGTTCATAAATAGTAATGGTTTTGGATTATGAGGCAAGCTGTTTTTCTGGTCATAAAATCTGAGCAAATAATTTCAAAAACCTGCTTCTCTGTTTCACCTGTGTGGCACTGTAGGCTAAGCTCTGCAGGCTATCTCCTGGTGTGATACTGTCTGGCAAGCACTGCTCTCCTAACTGAAAGGTTGGCAGTTCAAATGTACCAGCTGCTCCCAGAAAGGAGGATTGCTATGATTTGAAACTGACTCGATAGCACTTAACAACATATAATAAATAATATTTTGCACAAATATTATCAATTCATTGCTCATTTCATTTTGGATAGAAAACAATTTATAAATCTACTTTTTACCTGGAAAATGCTGATTTTAGATTTTAAATTTGCATTTGGTCATAAACTAAGGAAGAATAATGTCTTTGGAAATGACAATTGCAGGTGAAACTCAGAGCCAGATATTGTTTCAATAATTTTACATTTAATAATGCAATTGAAATTTAAAACAAATCTGTGAGGTTGGTTTTTTTTTTTTTTTTCAATGTTTTATTGTGAATTATGTGATAGTTTACATGGGAGACCATTAGTTTTACATTCATTCTATCTTATCTTTTCTTTGCCATGGGTTACAATCCCCTCCATGCATCATCAACCAACCAAAGGATATACACTACAAACCTGCACCCTGGTCATCAGCACACAGCCCTTCTCCCTCTCTGTGTCTAAAGTCCCCAGCTGCTCCATCTCTCTACGTCATCATCTCTGCCTCCATCTCTGGCATCACTGCTTCTCTGGGTAGGGTCCTGCTCTCCACTCTTGACTCCATTGATGGACCCAGGGACCTCTACTCCTAGGCTGAAATGTTAATCACTCCCCTCCTTGCTATAAAACATCTACCTTTACATTTCCAACCCTCACAATCATTCCTGATAACAATTATTCATTATTGTATCACAAGAGACCTATCTGCATTTCATTTCATCAGACAGCCCAGACAAATTAGATACTACTCACTGGAGATTCTACCTTCCCCCATGTCCTCTGGATCTAGGTTCCATCTTGAAATCTTGTAAGCCAGTCACTTCTTGCCTTTGTAGGTCCCAACCCCACCCCCCCTTGGGGTAGCCAACATCCAAATTGCCCGTCCCTGTCTACTCTGTGTGTGGAGGGAATGGAAATGATCCTTGCTGTAAGCATTTGTTTTCTCTTTTGAGCTATTGCATCCATAGGTATAGGTCAAGTTCATCAAATTGTATCAGATTACTCTTTTTTTCCTCTTCTATCTTCTGCTTGAACTCTGGTCATCCAGTCATTGAAGCCAGGTCAAGTAGTTATTATCTGCACATATGGGTGTTCTTGTACATATGCTCTCTCTTCTTATCAGCTGGACACTTCACTCTTCACTCTAGTCCTCTCTGGCTGTCTCACTGACTCTGGGCATCCACAGGTCTTGCCAAACTGCTGGCCAACCAGGTCTCCACCCGGGTTCACAGGAGTCTATTGAACGTTGTAGGGCTTGGCTTGTGGCTTCACAGCTGTTTTTCCCTTATTTCCCCTTATCGATGACGAGTGTGGTCAGCAGTCAGAGTGTATATTCCCATTGAGTTTTAGTCTTGGAAGAGGGTTTGTACTGAGGGGACTCAACCACTTGCCTTGATGTCTCCTGGGAATGCAACTTGCTTGTTCTTGTAGTAACAGTTGGTCTGCCTCTATTGTTTTGTATTTTTCCGGTAGGTCTTTCTTTCAAGAAGTATCTTCTGTTCTTCTAGCCACTCCAGGCTGGTCTGCTCTTCCATGCAAGTAGACATTTCCCGTATCTGAAGATATGGATGTGGTTCAGGCTTCCACCTATAGTCTCATGTAATGCAGAGGTTCCACAGAAAGCCTCCTTCATTGGGCATTTTAGGTATTCCAATCAGTTATAGGCAGAAGACGCACTTACAAGCTTTCTGTGGTGACGTTTCTGGCTATTCCTTTCTCTCCCCCTCCAGTGTCTATTTTATAATATAATGCAAGGAAAACCAAGATTCAAAAGACAGCCAAGCATCTTAACATTATTCCC
>NW_006409008.1:154568-155964 GCF_000296735.1 Chrysochloris asiatica | reverse complement strand
AACCAATAGATCTATTTTGGAAGAAGTGCAGCCAGAGTGCTCCTTAGAGGCCAAGATGGCTAAACTTCGTCTCTCATACTTTGGACATACTGTCAGGAGGGAACAGTCACTGGAGAAAGATATACTTGGTAAGATGTAGGGTCAGTGAAAAAGAGGAAGACCCCCAACGAGATGGATTGTCCAAGTGGCAGCATTGATGGACTCAAGTGTGGCATTGGTAATGAGATTGTCCCATGATCAGACATTGTTTCATTCTGTTATGCATGAGGTCGCTATGAGTTGGTTCCGACTCAATGGCACCTGACAACAACAATTTGATTGATAGCTTTGCTGCATAAAGGATTCTTGGTTGGCCATTTTTTTTTCTTTCAGGGTTTTATATATGTCTTCCCATTGCCTTCTTGCTTGCAGGGTTTCTGCTGAGAGATCCAAGCTTAATCTGACTTGCTTGCCTTTGTATGTGACCCTTCTGTTTTCCCTGGCTGCTTTTAGAAGTGTCTCCTTATCTTTAATTTTGGAGAGCTTGACTATGATATGTCTTGGTTTTCTTTTGGGGTCTAGCCTTCCTGGAGTTCATTGAGCTTCTTGAATGTTTATCTTTTCACTTTTCAGGATGTCAGAGAAATTTTCTTCCAGCAGTTCTTCAACTATTTCCTCTGTGGACTTCTGTGATTCTTCTTGTTCTGGAATGCCGATTATTCTTAAATTATTCTTCTTCATGTTGTCCAACATGAATCTTAGACCTTGTTCAGATTTTTTGTGTGTTTGTTCTTCTAGCTTAGTGGTATTGAGAGATTTGTCCTCCAGTTTACTGGTTCTGCCTTACATTTCATCTATTCTACTCCTTTGCCCTTTCAGAGTATTGTCTATTTCTGATATTCTCTTATTGATTGTTTGGACCTCTTTCTGTAGGTTTTGAGTTGTTTCCAATGCTGTATCTATCTTATTTGATTGTTCCTGTAGTGTTTTCCTGACTTCTTCCTTATTTTTCTCAACTCCATTGTAAAGTGTTTTGAAACATTTTATGATCATTTTTCTGAATTCCTTCTCAGGCATTTCCAAGGCCTGCCCTCCTTCCAGAATGGAGTCCATGTCTACTTCTAGATCATTTTTCTCAGACATATTGTTTCTTTTTTCTGGACATGTGCTGATATGTTCATTTGCATTTGCTTCTTGCATATATTTAATGTTTTTCTGTGGCCTTAATACTTAAATGAGTATGTGTTTTGGTATTTTTTATGTTTTCTGATTGTTTCCAGGGAGATGTGATCAGGATGTGGGCTTCCCTTTTTAGTCTTCTTATTGCTTAATGCAGAGTAACTTTCACAGGTGTTGTCTGTTTCCCTGGTATGTGGCAGTTGGTATTGGTTCTTGCCTGTGTTTTGGTGTTTTATAG